>NW_022990295.1:1799313-1996813 GCF_902827175.1 Gymnodraco acuticeps | reverse complement strand
AAGATCAGCCTCTATATATTTACACATTTTGAAAAAAAAACGAGGGAGTGAGTTTTGGCAAAAACGTTATGACTGCCGTGTCAGATCACATTATGTAAATAACAGTGTAGCTGCGCGGTGTTGGCTAAATATCCCACATTTTTTAAGAGGATTTTAAAATAAAATGCTGTGTTTCTGAAAAGAGGTTTTGCTTTATACAAGTGTCCTATATTCAATTTGATCATCTCTGAAAAAACATTGCTACCAATCACAATGAGGGGCGAGGAGCTAAACGCTATTGTGCCACAGAATGGAGCTTGACTCTGGGAATAAATCTCCAGCGCACTTCACTCCGTTCCTTCTAAGAGAATTTAATCCGGAGAATATTTTTCCACAATCCGAACACCTCACTAATAAAGAGGCTAAAGTCACTTGTGAAACGGGACTAAAATCCACTCACTTAATATAAGAGGGCTTCTCCACATAAGAAGCCTTTGAGTGAAAAGCTCTCCTTTTTGTCAGCATCCCCAACCACTCCCGGCCTTGGGTGTAAAGTGGTAGACTGTGTGGGGGGGGGGGGGGGGGGGGGGGGGGGGGGGGGGGGGGAATCGTTTAATGCAATAAATGTATTGTTATCTTGCGCTAAACTGCAAATAGAGCAGGCATAATCAATCAGTCACCAGTCTTCTTTGTTTAACCACGGCCAACAACGGTCAACTAAAATACGCACGGTTTAGAGGAGCTTTAACCGCCTAATAAAGTATTTTTTTACACAATCATATAACGTGTTAGCATCGATATTGCGCATTAAACTCTCCACTGCTCTATTAGTCATGATCTTGTTTAAGGTGGAACCAAAACAAAAAGCACAAATGGCTCCCCAGTGATCCGTAGCAGCGCACTGCGGATTATCAGACCCCAGTCAATATCTTGGGTAAATATGATAACCTAGTAGAAAAATCCATGCATCGTGTTTGTCCCGGTTACAAAAAATCCCACAACAGATGTTAGAGTCGCCCCTATCATCACTGAACAAACAGCCAAATTGGGCAGATTTGCTAATTATTTACAGAATTGAGTCTCAAGGGGCTACTGCTTTTGTGGGCGACACAGACTCAATTTGTCCCGGACAGAAAAGGTTTTGTGTTCTACCACTGGTTGAGCTTGTAGGTCAAATACATCAACACTATGCCTGTTGTTTGGGTTTTTGATGTATTTGTGGATAAACAAGAAATACGCATTGCTTATAGAGCTGATCAACGCTTATACTGAAGGTATTATGGAGCGTAATGTGATATTAACTGAATTGCAAAAGGCGATGATTTGCTGTGATTTGATTTTAGCAGACTCTAGATTTATGTTTAAATACAATAATAAATGGGAGTAAATGTTAAAACTAATATGTGTGAGCCTTATAAGTAGGACACAAATCAAAACCTATGTGTGGCTCTCTGTCCTCATTTTTCGCTCCTGTAATGAAGCAGTTTTGTGACTCCATCATTGCATAATACAGTACACGACACAACACAGAGACAAAAGGCCAGGCCTGGTGTTGCTGGATGTTATAGGCGTGCATGTTAACGAGTAGCAGGAGGAGTGGGCTGCAGACAGTGCAGATAGAGAGACTGACTGAGTTTCTTGGTGCTGTTCAGAGTCAGGGAGATGTATCCTTGGGCTTTTTGTCCTGCCTGTCACTTGGTGCCATTGTGATCTTTGCTGCACACGTTGTATCCCATATGGGCAGCTGGGCTCGGACAAGGAGAAAAGGATCTCTCACAAGCCCCAAATTGTATCAAGCTTTCAAATAAAGCATTGTTGTCTCTCAAAGAAAACGAATTAAAAATTCGTGCTATATCTATTCTGGTCAAAAAAAGAGAAGAAGCCCCATTCACAGATAACAGGGAGTCCTTCTTCCTTGATAGAGCTATGCCAACAACAGCCTTCTCATTTCTCTTTCCCCTCTCCCCCGTCCTCCAGTGAAAGGCTGATTATTGTCTGTCCAAAAAAGTCACAAAAACTATTTTTAAACTCGGTTCTTCTTATTTGTTTTGAGTGGTGCTGCAATGCCTGCTTCTAACATAGCACGTGGACAAATATTTGACACAATTTGCCGTCATTTATGGATCAGGTGTAAAACTGACCCATGGACATTCTGCTCCATTTAAAGATGCCCTGAATTGTACTCTAAATTAGGCTATACACAAAGGCACCTTTCATGCTGGGAGACATGTAGCTATACATAGTAACACTGATTGAGCTAAATGTTAAATCTGCCGTTTGCTTTCTATTTATATTCTGAATCCGATGATATGTGGGCGATGCAGATGTTTATTCCAAAATAAGCAATGTTGGCAGGTGTTTATTGGACTAATACGCCAAGATGTACTGCCATTTGGAAGACCAGAAATAACCATATAAATGGTTCTGGTATTTCTTAATATCACATTTTATTGTGCATTAATATTATTTATATTTTACTATAAAAGTTCTTAAGCAGCCCCCCTAAATCAAAAAATTGCGAGCCTGTTCCCAAATTTATTGTGGATTTAAACTAATTTTTAGGTCAACCCAAACAACTGATTTGCGCGCCCAGTCATGCTCTGTTGTGTTTGCCCCATAACCGAAGCAAAATAAAAATAAATCGTCCGCGTAAAAGCCTTTATGATCAACTTTTACGGTGAAAAGTCTTCGCTTTGCAGCCGTATTTTGTCATTAACGCGCCAGAAAATTACACCGCCCCTCCAACCGGCTCAGCAACAGGGTCACATTTATCGGGAATTGCTTTTGGCTGCTTGAAGGGATAAAGCAGGCGACATTAAAACAAGCATCTTGTGGCGTGCAGCATAGTTCAACCTCCGTGGATAACACTATTATATACCGTGGAATACAATACTTGAGGAAATATGCACTTGGGACACCATGGATCTTCGTCATCCTGCCCATTTGAACCTCGACATGAATCATTTTTCTATCATGCACATCGCCAAATAAACGAGGATTTCAAAGCTGGTAATAAGCGGTGCTTTTCATTTAAAGGAAGCTATCTGGGTTTTATTGCCTTAAAGGAGATCCAGATTAGATTCGCCACAGTGCCGATATTAAAGAGAGAGGGGGTGATGGAGGGAGGGGGTGTGTGATGGGAGGAAGTGTTTCACTGTGCTGCCACAAGATGGAAGCAGAGGTCCGTGGTTGGCGTCACGCAGCGTTCACCTACACACGTCTAACTTCATCTCATTCCAGCACTCCAAATTAGAGCAGAAATCACAAAAAATTAACGTTTCTTTCTTGTTTTTTCAAATTAACTAACATCTCAGCAAACTTGACTGTTTTTTTATAAGTGCATGATTGCAGTTTATGACATTGTTATGGATCTTAAGAGCATAATCATATCGCTCTCGAAAAACCAAGTAGACGCAATGTAAACAGTCCACAGGCAATTAGCACAGTTTGGCTTTTTACAAAGAGAGACAGACAGAAAGACAGGGAGAGAAAGAGGCTGCCGGGTGTTTCCACGGTGTGGCGCAATAGGATAGGGGGAACAAATATGGTGCACATTAATTCACTTGAGTGAAAGTGAACAATGGAGCTGAAGTGAGGTTTCCCACTGAAAGTCTCAGCTCCATCAGTGTCCTTCACAACAAAGAAGACTTTCTGTCACGTGTACTCAGCAATAAGAAAACAACTGCATCCTTATCACTGTTATTTATTTTGTCAAAGGAAGGAATCTAACAAAAAAAGGGCAGTGGAGTCTGATGGCTTTCTTCAAAAAAATAACCATATATTTGATACAAAGAATCAGCTCACTTGTCAAGTTTAGACTTACTTATCAAAACGCCATCATCTCTTCGTGCAGGTAGAAATCAGTCAAAGCAAAAATGGGTCAAATGACAAGATAAAAGGCTAGCATGTTTGTGCACCTGCTCAGTTCAGCATCAGTGAGCCTGCACCTGTAGGGGGCCTCATTGGGTTAGAAAGAGAGGCAGCAGCAGGGGGTGGGGGGGGGGGATGCTGGCATGATGTAAAGGAGTGAGATAAGAGGAAAGACTGCTGTTTAATGTGCAAGAGTTTTGATCATTTTAATATAATTCAATACACAAACAATTAAAAGTACATGTACAATCATAAGACATAATGGAAATATGTGAAATAGGATACCCTGATAAGCTATCCTTAAGAACAGGGGCCTGGATGATTATAAAAGGATGTATATTATACTCTACAAGCAAATGTATAATTATAGAGAGTTGATACATAATCCTTTACAAGCTAAATGAAAACTTCAAACTTACCAAATGACCTAAAAACTAAAGTAAACCTAAACTTCTAAATGGTCTAGCATTTATTTAATCGGTATAACATTGGTTTAAAAAGGGGAATATATAATGAACACAGACAAACGACAAGGGAAAATAACGGCAAATATAACTTGTTTAGAAGTCCACATAGTTGACATATTTGATTACAAAATACACAGAGAGAAACAACACTTTGCATCTAATCTGCACAGTACAGCATCAACTATATACAGGCACTAGGATTTCTCCAGTTGAATGGCCTTTTTAGGGACAGTCATCTCGAATTCTCATTCAAATATGTCCAAAATACAAGGGGTTATCAGGGTGCATGGTGGTCTGAGAGCGAATCCACAACTTTCCTCAGTGGGACCGAGCGTCTGCAGATCTCAGATCAGCCTCCTCGTCTGCAGGAGAAGAACCCGGGGAGCTGAGGCTGACTCACACACACCAGAGAGAGGAGGACGAGAAACAGAAGAGCTGCAGAGTGATGGCAAAGCCTGAAGAAAGAGAGAAAGACTAACATCTTCGAGCAACTCCAACATTTGTCATGTTTTGTTCATTTATAACATGAATAAAATGGGATTCTTTTTCTCATGGTATCCACTTTTAACTAACAGAATAGCCATATTTGTATAGGTGATAGAAATCAGTATACGCCTGCAACAGTCTGTATGAGTTAAATAATCAGCATCAATTTGTAGATAGCTTATATAATATACTTAATATATGGAATAATTAACCTTTCCATCTGATTACCCGTGTCTCTCTGGATCCAATATATAACATAATGATGTTCATTTGGTAGTATAATTTAAACATATGGGAAAATAAAAAGACTCAATTTAGCATGTGCAATTGTAAAGGGAAGTATTTACACATCATACAACGATTGTGCCATGCAGTACCATATTCCTCATATTCCACACGTGTATTATATGTATCATTTAAATCATTTGCATTTATGTCACCAGCGAATAAACACTGACAATATTGTTTAATTGCTTTTACACTTTGCTCTCCGGCTGCTTTCTCTGAGGTGTCATGACACCTGCTTTTAGCTCCTTTTCCTCATCAGCCGTGCACAGATTTATTTCATACACAGCTCAGAGGAAATGCAGAACCCACTCGCTTGAGTGTCCTTGCCTTCATGTAAGGTCATTTTCAATCACTTCATATGTAAGTAGATTTGTAGAAGACTTGTTATTTCATGTTCTGAATCAGACTAATGGAAATCTAAGGCATGTTTTTTCTTAAACACTGAAATGCTTATTTTAATTATCAAGATCTTAAAAGTGCCTCACATGGAAATGAACATTTTCTTTGGACAGGAAAACACCTGCATCAGTGTTTTGCTGTGGGAGACGCTGATAGTGCAGTTCTTAAATTGTGCTGGCAGTAGGTCTGAGTTTAAAGTGCTGCAGATGAGCAGCAGCCAGTGTAGAGGCATCTTTGTGAAAAAGCAGTGAGCGTCAAGGTTCTTGACTTTGCTGAATGTTGAGATTAGGAAAACAGCAGAGTCGGCAGAGTACACACAGACTCTGCCATGATCTGATCTGCTGGAGTGCTCAGGCAGAGCAGCGCTTTTCTTCTTCTTCCCAGGTACCTTTCTCCACCTGTCTGATACTATTCCACCACTCCTGCCATGTCAAAACATCATGGTGAATGAAATAAAAGACTACAGCAAATCATACTGGCTTGGTATTTTGGTCATTTTGTGGGTTTATATTGTAAAGAATGGTACTACTTAACATTTGAAACTTATATACTGTGTTTATGAATAGGATACCAGTTGATATTTATTTGAAAGGTGATTACTCCATCTATCACTGTGAGAGTCAGTGACAAAGCAGTGTAAAAAAAGAGCTTGTTGAGAATCATTAACAACTAAATGTGTCTCAAGCAGGACTGCTTCATTCAGCGTCCTGCTCTCACTCGCGTGCAAACTCTAGTGCATTACCGGGTGTAACAAAATAAAATAAAATCATTAATATATAACGTTTGAAGCTATTTTCATGAAGGAGGAACATGTTGGATAAATATAGAGAGCAATTATTAGTTTCTTGACCTAAAATTAAAATAAATGATTTGCCCTTTTCCTTTTTTACATTTGAAATGTCTCTTTGAACACATATTTATTTTAAAAAATAACAGTTAAGCTACAATGAGTGTTTCTCATTATGTCATATACTGTAAATATAAAGGGATGTTAACATCTTCCTGAAATAAACTATAAAAAGTTCATTTAATTTGAGGTTGCACAGTTTTCATTATTTTTCTCACACACTCTTATCGTGGCTCATAGTGAAAAAGCAGGCTGACAGAGATGGTAAAACCAATCATTTCATTGTACACAAGGTGACTTTCAGAGAATAAAATAACAACATTTATACAGACCCTTTTAGGTGTAAAAAGAGTTTATATAGTAAACAAACAACAGCGAGTTAATGTTTATTATCCAGTGCATACATTTTGCATTTTTCGGGAAACATGTTCCTTCTACTGCTTTTGTTCAATTTGTGGTATATTAGACATGGTTTGATATTTTCTCTCAAATGCATCACTCTAATTACATATAATAATACACACCTGTTTTCCCTCCCTATGTGTGTAGGCTACATTATCAGAGATATTCATATTTTTCATGCATTGTTATTATATATTTATTATGTACAAAAACTAACCAAAATACATTTGGCAAACTTATCATATGCTGAAACGTAATTTTCTGATGATGTAAATATTATAGTTAATTTAAACTTTGTTATTTCTTGATGTTAAAATGACACCCACAGTGCATGATGATTCACCTTTAGAGCCCACTCGTGTGTCTTGCATCTGTGAGCTCTTCTATTAGAAGTTGTGCTGCTGTGTTATGATATGCAATTTGCCATATGGTCTTATTTCCCTTTGTCTTCTCTTTCTCAATGTTCCATCTCAGGACTTGAATTGTCTTGTATAAAACCCACAGTCCGCTGCAGTCAGATGGGCTGGATGGGGGACAGCGCCAACTATCAGGTTCCCAGAGTTGAGTGTTTATGCCTTTCACTTAATGGATTGTCTCACCTTCTTCAGAAGATGAACATGAGGTGCTTGAGATGCCAGCACTGCAAATGGATCCTGGGGCTTTGAGCCTCATAACAACCCCGCCATCATCTGTTTCAGACATGCTTCAATCACAGGCGTGATGATCAAAGAGCAACAATGTGGCAGCGGCGCGTTTTACCAATTCAAGTTGCCTAATTAACTTCCTGTTTAAAGAGGATGTAAAAAAAATATGTGTAGCAAGTTGTGGCCCATCATGTGTCTGTGCACTTGTGATTGTGGTGAATTTATAATGGGCTAACTTCACTTAATGGAACATAAATTCTCCTCTCTGTGTCTTTTTGTGGACTTGCTTTGCTGAATCGGTGCAGTATATGAACGTGACCGAGCGATGCACTGTCTGACTTTATTGTACCACATTCAGTCTTCATGTTACTCGCGTGAAAAGGAAGCAATAACCTTCTAATTATTTGTCTTCTAAAGACACAGATACAATCCTCTGTCTTCACACAAAGGCTATTCAGTGCCACACATATCTTCCCCTCACCTCTCTGTCCTTTCACTGACACTAGTAAATGAAATAAAATTCCAATCCCAACAAAACACCCACTGATGCCTGTACCTCCATGTCAGTCGGGTCATTCAGAATCATGGCTGCCATTGCCAAAGTACACCTGAGCAAGGCACACAACCCCCATCTGCTGTAGGGCCCCACTTGACCTCGGGGCCCCTTTAAATTCTCTGTCCATTGCCCCAGTTAAAATCCAATGGCAAGCATTTTCCATTGTTGCTCATATTGTGCAGTTCATTCTGAACTGCCAGGTCTTCCACTGCTGTCGGCATTTTTGGATATTATTTGTTAGAGCATATTACTTTGAGTCTTTGCTCGCATACATATAAATAATGTATTCATGTATTTATGTGTATTGTACTTTTTTGTATTTTTACAATGTATTTATTGTCATGTAGAAATCTGTACAGCACTTAAGCTGTTGTTTTAAAATGTACAATACTTGACTTGTTCAATAAAAAAATTTCAGCATTACAATCCTTTTATAATTGTTCAATTTACAAAGTTACATTAATAGCCATTGAAATCACAGCGTAGTACAACTTTATTAATACAAATCAATGCAACTCTATGAAATAACATCATTTCTAAGTGTGTTTATATAAATATATATTGTACAATAAACAGTATTTAAGTTTTTATTACACATTTCTGTACTTACTCCTTTGTTTTTGAGGCAAATACTGCACACGTCATTCCACTGTGTTACATTTACAGCAGATTAGAATAGTAACTTAACAGAATAGGATGTAGCATGCAGGACACACGATGACACATGACGTAACCACTCAGCTGTATGAAAGGAACAATTACAATTATCACACACACTCAAACAAATCTAAACATTTGAATATACTATATAAAGTATATGAAGTACTTATATATTGGAGTTTTACTAACTTTAGTGGTGGAAGAAGTATTCAGATACTACTTAGCATTACAGTGTAAATCTGTTACAAGTAAAAAACCTTTTTTTTTTCTAAATACACTTTAAGCACCAAAAGGAAAATAAGTCATTATGCAGAATTCCCCATTACAGATGAATATATTATATTACTATCTGGAAATTCTATTATAATGATCAGCACATAAGTGTAGGGTGTGTCTATTTCATTTATAATGTCATCATTGATGATTTATATTTCTACATCAATAATCTACTACTGCAAAAAAACTAACTTTATTAAATGGATGTAAAGAAAAGTAAGTACTATATGTGCTTTCAACATGTAGTGGAGTGGAAGCAAAGCATTAAGAAAAGATATTCAGGTAAAGTACAAATACATCAAAATCACAGTTTAGTAATAGTGATTTTCTCCCACTTCCCAGCCGTATACCCCAGTAAGTAAATGGTGGGTTTTGTGAGTGTGTCTTCCACCCCACATGCTGACTGTTGTTATTATAACTGAGATATTTAATTATTTGAAGTTGCACAAGAAATCAAAAAGAAACAACTCATGCCCAAGTTGAATGATTGAAATCAGTAAACAGAGCATGTGAGTAAGATGGAAACACGGATACACAGTGTCAGTTGGTGACCTACTGTACATTCTGTTGGGAGTTTTACACTGAAACAGTTATTTAGGGACTTTGTTGTCTTTTAGTATGCAATTGCATTGGGTTAGTCATCTGTAACTGAAGCACACGAGCAGTTGAAATCCCGTGGATGAGCTGGGAGCACCTGGAAAAGAAACGCTGATTATTGGAGGGGTCCCCTGCCTCTGCAGAGCCACTGAGGTGCTCTTGAGCAAAACACACGTTCACCCTCAGCTGCTTAATGTCCAGCAGCACTGTGCTCTTCCCTGTGTGTGTATGTGTGTGTGTGTGTGTGTGTGTGTGTGTGTGTGTGTGTGTGTCTGTGTGTGTGTGTGTGTGTGTGTGTGTGTGTGTGTGTGTGTGTGTGTGTGTGTGTGTGTGTGTGTGTGTGTGTGTGTGTGTGTGTGTGTGTGTGTGTGTGTGTGTTTCATCTCCACTGTACCGATGGGAGCCCTAGCATTGCTAAACGCTGCAGCCATAATCACACAACGTTACATAAATTAATACAAAATGTAAGTAATTGTTGTATTTACATGACGCTCTTTAGTGTTTCACTTAAAATGTTATACTGTACTATGAATATGCTGCCATGTTGTCAGTAACAGGAGTCTGGTAGAATAAGAAGGCACATGTAGACCTAACTCAAATAGCAAATCATTTAAACACTAGAAACTGATACATGTGATCAGGTATATCATGTAAAAGAATTCAATATTTAATAAAAATGTACCTGTGCCAGGTTTACTGACAATATAGTGAAGTATTACCTTACTGAATGACTGCTACAATGTACAATAAAAAAATGTATACTGTAAACATTTCTAGTAACTCATTCATATTAAAGGATAGTTTCACAATTTTGTAGCCTGTCTAAAAATAATAGTCACATGAACATTGAACCCGGTTTAGGTCTGTGATCACTCCTCCTATGCTGACCATTTACTAATACAGTGTTATTGCACTTTCAATGGAAGTGATGGGGGACAAAATCCACCATCCTCCTTTTGTTTGAAAAAGAAGCTTACATCAACCTATACTGTACTTCAATGTGCAGAACAAATCAGACTTGTCTTTTCTTGCATTATTTGGAGCTGCACACTGTTTTACATGAAAGAGACATTATTATTATGATGAGCTGTGTATTTGGTATTATTTTCATGAATGGTGATAGATGGAATATGTTGACTCTCTGTGTAACACAACAGAAAGCATTAGCAGTGTTCTTGGTGCAGTTTAGCAGTAACTAATGCCTTCAAGTACTGCATACACCACACTCTTCAATGCATATTTCACAGGAGGAAAAGCACTGCTGTTACTGACAATGTTACCAGTGGCCATGACTACTATAACAATACCAGGACCCTGAAACTGAAGCAGCCATCATTTATTTTATTATTTTTCACCTGTGCTGTTTTACAAGTAGGACTTGTTTAATGTGTCATGAAATCTACAAAATGAACTATTTCTACTTGGTATGTGTCCAGTAAATGCACTTGAATATTGCTGTAAGAAACCACACACATCAATACATCAAATGAAAGCTGTGAGAGGTGAGAGGTGTCAGGCGGCTGAAGGACATGTTTTTGTGTTTTACTGAGCAGCAGTCGTCCGAGTGGAGGAATCTCTTCCTGGCTCCTGCACACATGGCTGGAGGGAGGAGAGAGGAGGTACAGTGTGTAGCGTTTTAGCGCACAATTTTCATGATGGCTTCAGAGAAGAGGCCAGCCAAGCATTTCAAGTGGCAGAGCAGCGAGAGGGCAGCATTGTAGAGGAGCAGGTAGTGTAATGATCAGGTAGACAAGATGACATCAAGCGTCCTCAGAGACGGCGAGGCACAGAGAGCTGACATCCTTCCAGAGAGAAAAGAAGCACTGAAACACGACGAGACAAAACCAACAAACAGGAGAGCCATTAGCCCCGGGAAGACTTGTTATTACTGTACAGCAGCAGGACACAAAGAGGTTTAAAACATGTCACTCTGTGTATAAGATCAGTGTAGGATCAAGTGTTAAGTTAAAAAAGGACAAACAAAAGAACAAACATAGTACAATTGTGTGTCATTGGATGACAATGATGAACATTTACATTTCAAATACATATACCAAGAATCCTGGGTCTCAAGAAAAACAGGGGAATTGCGGGAAATGAAGATGCCTGAAAGTCATCTGGTAACATCCTTCTAATTCAAATTTGTCATCATAAATATATTTGTAAAAACTAAAATATGTGAATATATTATTCTTCAACACAGCCGTGTGTTTCCAGCTTTAGAGCTTAAATAATAAAGCTGCAAATGATAGATTGTTTCTTTTGTTGAATAGGATTTGAATGCTTGGAGTAAATTGAAGTTATTAGATATTAGATATCAGATTGCAGACTGTAAGATCATTCGTATACGTTATTGTTATTTATCATCTTATAACAAAACAGACCCAAAATCTAAAATAATACTTGATTATCATCATTGGGATGTTAAGTGAGGATGTTGAGGAACAAGACAATACATTATCTAAGTGTAATATTACCTTACAGACATGTTCCACCTTTCCACCTTATGCATCGATATCAATTATACTTGTTACTGTATGCAATATACATTTGTTTTCTTTTTCGACAGCTATAAATAAAAAAGATAAAGATACACAATATTTCATACATTTAGGAAATCATTCAATACCTCAAAATGTGTATCACTCATAATGGTTGATATTTGTATTTTAAAGGCATTTAAGGAACAGTAATGTATTGTTTAAAACCATGTCTTTAAATTCATACTGTACACTCCTTTTGGTTTGGTGCTGTATCTCAGGACTGTGTGCTTCTTGTCAGGCTTTTCACTCTAATAGCCATCATTTTAGATTAACAAAGTGTCTTCTTCTTCTTCTTCTTCTTTGACTCACCTCTCCTTCCTGCTGTAGCTCTTCTGATGGTCACTAAAGAAATATGAAAAGAAATCTGAATGCTCACAAGTCATGCGATGTACGGTATTTCAGATATGGTAAGTGTGGATGTTATGATTAGAGAAGCCACCGCAATATGAATAGGAAACATATCAGCTCTATACTTTGACTTTGACATTTGAAACATTTGATGTATTACTGCCTTAACTATGACATTATGCATTTGTTATTTGGCACGCACGGGGAAGATGGTTTTCATTATGATATGTCTCTTTGAAAATAACTACAGGCCATTCAGTGAACCTTTCACTAACTTCATTTACTATAAATAAGCCAAATGAGTGGAGCAGATTTATTTCAGCTGAAAGAGGGTTTATTTATTTTATTCTACTTGAAATCAAATGTCCCAAAGGTCCATCTATACTGTAGTAACATACGTTTATAGGGATTTAATAAGTGATTCAATATATACGTACATATTGAAGACACCACTGTTAGACAAATAATCCATAAATAAATATTGTTTTCTGTTATTTGTGCAGCCAGTTGTTGTTTTTTTGTTTGTCTGGTTGATTTTTGAAAATGGTATCAAAGACAAAAAGGAGTAAATGATGAATTGAATAAAAATTAATAATTTACTTATCATTTATTTAAAAAATACATCGGAAAGAAATATAGCGTGAAAACAGCAATATTTTCTCTACAACATGCTGAGAAAAAACAAAAACAGTATTCTTTGAATTAATTAATATAAGTTGTTTATTACTGTGCTTATGGATTCATCATTCTTTTGTTTAATGCTAATATGAAATAACAATTCAATAAGATAAAGAGAAAATGAACTTGAAATTAGGTAGCAAAGACAGTTATCAATATTATACATTTTGGTTTTTTTAATAATGAAATTATAAAGGATGTGATAAATGTCTGTTTTAGTAGGCACACAGTACTTCAATAAAAAAGAACAAGAGTGATTTGAACAAATGAGTGATTTCATGTGAAACTAATTTACAAATTCTTTATGTTGTATGCATGTACTTTTTATATATCTGCTCATACTATATTGTACCTAGCACTCAATTTCAGCCTTGAGCAGTTTATATAGGCATTATCCATTTTCTTCAAAAGAAAACTAGTGGAAATGAAAATTTGAATCTTTTTTCACAGTGCAGTAAAAACAGGGTTTGACTTCATTTTCTAAATTGCGGCACGTGGTGCGTACTTGTGTCTGCCAGGATCAATACATTCAGTTTTGTGATGTGTTTATAGGAATTCATCTAAATAATTGTAGGCTATCAGGTGGCCTTCGGGATAAAAGCATCCCAAAGTGGGGATAAACAGACTGATATACAGCTTCTGTTCATTTCCATTGTTGAGTTGTGAAGCCTTTTAAAAAGTTCCGTCTCCACATGCAGCACTCAAAGAGCTTCCAAACTTTTGATTAGAAGATGCATCTCTCGACTATAACACGAAAACAAGCCGGATAAATCAATCATTGGCATAAACGGACACCACGAAACACTTGATACAGATTACAGCTACACTGAACAAACTGAAAAGTGGACTTTAATTAAATGTATTATGTCAACAGATTTCACATCATTTGCTTGGTTTAGTTGAAAGCAATGACATCAAGTTGAAATAAAAAACATTTGGTTCAACTTCATATTATTGCTTTCAACTAACCTAATACAGTTATGTGAAATGTGTTGACATAATACATTCAATTAAAGTCAAAGTTTCAGGTTTTTCATTGTGCTTGAATGTATATCAGGTGTAAAACCACATTTGATTACTATTAATAATATGATTTCCTTTTCTTTTGTATGCAGCAGATAGAATTCTATAGACAACTCTAAACCCCTGACAAGAGAAGTGAACTAAAGAAAAAAACACAGCATGTGGACTTAGTCATAAAAGCCACAGTGCCATTTAGCTAATTATGTTTTATCAAAAACAACTTTATGATTCTATTGCTTTTAGTATGATGCAAAGTTTTCTAAAAAAAATTGCAAAACAATTGCAGACTCTATTCTAATGCCATTGCACTGACTGTGATTTCATTATGCTCAACAATGCATACCAAAATGTATAAATCCAGCACTTGAACACAAGTATGCTTTCTGCAGTGAAGTGAACCACATTTTTGTATCTAGATTTCAGTACGTGTTGTCAAACCAGGGCCTCGACTTATCACAACAATTGTCTGCCAAGGGCAACTAGAAGCAGAAAACATTGGCAGAGACACTGTGCCACATGAGTAACTGGTGACAGAGCAGAGAGCTGTGGCTGAGTCAGAGACAGACTCTCTAACAGCTTTGTTTACCTGCCCTCACTGCTGCCACAATTAATGCAGCAGAGGAGTGGACCAACCAGGCACCCTTGGAACTTTGGTAATCTGCATTGATCTGCTGTGTTTTTTATAAATTGTTGTAACAAAAGAGAGCAGCCATGTTCAAATGTTGCCACTCAAAACAATGCAGAGGACAGCGGCACTCACAGAACCCTCGGTGCTTCAAATGACAGGGGGCTGAATCCGTTTCATATACCCCAAAGTTGGATTTTCCAAATGTCAGTCAAGGTGACAGGGTTAGAAGATAATATAATGTATTTGTTTGTGTGTATTTAGCTGTATTCATCTATTTGATGCAGACATTCTTTGAAATTGATTATATCATTATTTTTTCCAAGAGTCATATTGACTTTTAGTTTAAAAAGTGACAGGGTCTTAGGTCTAGCTACTTTATTTACATTTAATTTAGCTAACCCTTTTATCCAAAGCAAATTACTAATAAGCCAAAAACATGCAAATATAGAAAAGTAAGAAACATGCAGGTCATTTTGCTTCAAATAGGACAAACCATGTGAATGCTGGTGTTCTGTCCTTTTACGTAATTTATTTTGTAAGCTTATGATTATAATTGATAAACACAATGGCCTCAATAAATGTAGTTGTATTCCTTTAGAAAATAAACACATGTCTACTGAGAAACCTGATCACTTTACACTCACAGCAAGGATTAGCATGCTGGTATTATTAAGCTACTTAAAATGGTCTCTTTTGTGGTATTATTATTTTTAACAAGAGAAACAATGGATTTTCATATTATATCATCAACATTTGTATGTATCTTCCATTGGCAATCAGATGCCTTGGGTTATGGGACATTGTTTTTCTAGGCAACACAAACAGAAATATAACACAATGCCGTTAGACTGGAGTATTTTCCAATAAGAAATGAAATGTCTGCCTACATGCAACATGCACAGTACAGCCAGTCATGCCTTTCCCAGTGTCTGATTACAGCTAGCTTTAACATAATCAAGGAAATAAAGTGCACATTATGAATACAGTAAAGAACTTCTAATCCTATAACCCTTTTTGAATTCTTTAACACTTCCTCCCAGCTGTCAGATTTTTGTCAGGATCCTAAAGCCCATATTCTGTTTTTTGGCGCCCTATTAGCATCATTTCGTCCATCAAGCGACATTAATTGTGAATGAATGCAAACTCCTGCAGAAGAATACGGTCTTCAAGAGGCCTGGCACATACTTTCTCCACTTGGGAGGACCTTTAACCTACTTAGCTGAGGAACCGCACCGTTTCAAGTAGTGCAGCTGAAAGATATGCACCTGCCCGCTTTTTACTCTCACACTGCCCGGACATTTAAGAGGAGAGAATGAATTTGATCTAAATGGCACTACGCTGACTTGCAGGTGTGGCATTTTTCCACACCAATGCAAGCCACTGGGCCGGCCATAGGACAGATGTGGTTTAAATGTAAGGGTTGGAGTGAGGAAGACAAATCATGTGTGCTGTTGCAAGATTCAGTCTCCGTATTCAAAGCTCAAAACGGGGTTTATGCTTCACGGAATAGTATAGGTCTATTATATTTCGTGGGTAAAAACGCTACAAAAATATTTCAAAACCATGGACATAACGCCTTACATTTTCATCGCCACTGAATCGCTTTTTTTGTAATTAAGAAATTCGTTTTAAGGAATTATTTGAATGTGTTCTGTTGTCAGACATTAACTGTGTATACGGTAAGACGTGGAGGACTCCACATCATCTTTAATCATTTCTTATTTAATATATTTATGTTTTTCCTCCAATTTAGAAATAAAAGAAGAGTCCTTTTCTTGTAGTTATTAGAACTCATTATAAGGAACTGTACCCAAGACACCCTACAATAGGCGATAACAAAGACAAAGAAAAAAGCATGCGCCAAAGTCGTGCGTAATTTACGCATGCAAAAGGAAACCTAATTGTTTTTAGTTTCTGTTTATTTTGTTTGTGATAGGATTGCAGTGAAATGTATCATCTAATATTTTACGTGGCATGGTTTTTGCATTATTCACTTGCAAATTCGCCTCTGCGCTGCACGATACTAACTATAACGCCTAAACCCTTTGGAGTATTTCTTTAACTTGCATTATGAAACAAAGTTAAGTTACAGACTTAGGTCCGGAAAGACAATAGACAATATACATCCCCATGTTTTCTGCACTTTGTGCTCGGCCGGTGTGTGGCTGAGGTTGCAGGTCAGGACCCTGGCCCTTCAGCCATCTCTCCACATCTCTCAGGGTATTGAACCAGCAACGACGAGATGGAGAAAAGCACTTCAGAAACCAGGCGCTTTGCTCCATCTGCTGCGCTGAGCTGAGCTGAGGGGGGTTAGGATGTCGGGGAAAGGTTCTCTGTATGATGTAAACTACATAAATGGATTGTTATTTTGTCCTGGTTAACAACACTTAAATGGTCCGTCAAACACTTACACATCATATATTGGAAAATTGGTTAAAAATGTCCCTATAGGATTATTTGGATTGGGCGATTGTGCAGCAATACGTCTTATCAGTAATGCACACAATGATTAAGTCACTACTGCAGGTATTGCGTGACAAACCGCTTCCTGTAGAATAATGACACATTAGGTTGCACTGTTTTTTAAAATCTTATTCCAGCAATTAAGCAATCAAACGCGTGTTGAATTGTTTCCAAGTGAAATAATCGAGAAAGATTCCAAATGTATTAGTCAGGGAGGAGATATTTTTAAAATGTGTATCTACAGGTGAAAGCAAGACGGCTAATACGCGAAATAACACAGCATCCCGTGCGTAATTCTGGGGGGGAAATATAATTGTTATCATACAGCCAGCAGGACTTCAATGATTCTCCTTGGAGCGGCAAGTATCAGGCTTATTTAAATGAATGTTACATTTTTTGCATTATGAATTCTACACGCCGGTTGTATTTTACGCACAAAGCAACACAACTATTTACATGAACATCTAGCAAAGGGGTTTGGTTATTTAGATGATGTTCTCTATAAATGTGTCAGATGTATGAACCAACCTTTGCTGGGCCTTCTTCACGGCTCCTTGGCGCGTCCTTTTATCTCGCTCCCTTCTGCCTTGGCCACATCAAATTCACTGGATGTAAAACATAAAAGTTAACTTAGATTGACCAATATAATAATGTAGACTCTGATAAGCGTTGCATGCAGCCAACCAGCTCCAGATTTTTATGGGATCCTAATGTGGAGGGTCTGTGGACCAGGGTCCTGCTCTCTGACTCAGTAATCCACAAGGTTGAGAGGTTTGCCTCATTTACATAATGTTAGAGGTCTGGGCCGAGGCCTACCTTTTCTTTTCGCCATGAAAAGACACCATGCTGCTGCTTCTAAAAAAGTGGAAAAGACGCACAGGATTCTGGACAAGGGCAGGAATATTTGCAGGTATGAAATATTAACTTAACTTAAGAAAGGTGATCATTATCATTTGTATTCTCTCCTGGAAATAGTGTTTTATTATTATTATTATCAAGAGATTTGCACCTGTTTTCTCCGAAACAGTTAATTCTAGGATTTATTTGTCCTACTTCGGCGTCTTTCTGTCAACTCCAGCTGACTTTGGAATACGCACGCATTGTTTGCCTTACCTCAACAACAATAAAGTCCAACCACTTCACTTTAAATCCGCTGCGGAATCCAGACATCTGAGGGACAAACAAAAAACAGAAGAAATTCGGGTAGTAAAAATATGCGAGAATAATGATTTATTACAACCAGGCTGTCAAGTTAACCGGTGTTCTTGATATCTCGCTATAATTGATGGCTGACCATGTCACGTCTTCAATTGCTCAATTAGGGTAGCTAGCTACTTGCTGCCATGCCATGCTAAATTACATTAGTGGCTTCATGGAGACGAGTGTTTCCTTCCTCCAATACAAGCAAGATGGGTACACATTTCACCTCAACGCACAACACCTGCTCCTGCTGCTGTCTGCTGCAAGGTGTTGATGAAAAACATACAAATATCATTATGATTATTAGCGTTTATGAGCAGCATTATAGCTCTCCCCCTCTCAATTATGATGAGCTATAGGCTCAATAATGTGTTATAGATCCATAGAGGAGACCCATGTTATAGGCTTTAATGGGAAGCTACATTAACTGGTGTTCATTATTGCAATTTGTAGTAGCTCTTTTCTCTTTTGA
Source organism: Gymnodraco acuticeps (assembly GCF_902827175.1). Taxonomy (NCBI): domain Eukaryota; kingdom Metazoa; phylum Chordata; class Actinopteri; order Perciformes; family Bathydraconidae; genus Gymnodraco; species Gymnodraco acuticeps. Next base: position 1,977,987 of record NW_022990295.1, on the reverse strand, counting down.
CCCCCTCTGTTGTGTGTCTCCTTCCTCTGATTCTTCCCCTGGCGCCAGTCAGTTTGCTCAGAGATTACAATGTCAGGTCAAGACTGCAAAGTGTCATTGGAACATAGTGACAAGACTTGAGGGTTTTGAGGCTCACAATATTGTCTCCAAATTGCATTAAGTGGATGAAGAATATTCTTTATTCTAAGAAAGGTCGAGTTGTAATCTTTCATAAATTATGCAGGAATTGGTTTCAGGAAACCTGGCGATTTGGACAGATAATATTGTTTAAATCCTGGGTATTATACTCCTCTGCAGATCATGGAAGTTAGATTGTGATATACTCACAGGTTTGGATCTCTATTGCAGCTCCCTTTCAGCATGTTGAGCTTATTCTGACTTGTGCCTTTCTGCTGGGGCAAAATGATGCTTAAGAAGCATACATGAGCCGGTCATACAACTTCATTGTGGCTCTTTGATGATACTCGGTGGCCCTTATGTCTGTTCAAAGTGCTCTCAAAGTTTCTAGAAAGAGTGGAATTCCCTCCTGACGCAAAACATTTTTCATAATGTGGTCAGATCAGCTGATGTGCAGCAGGGTTATTCTCACCTGTATGTCAGGGGAAAAAAGGCATTCGAAAATAGATGGTGAAAAAAAAAAACACGTTTTATTTATTTATACAAGTTAATATAAAGCAAAGAGTATTTATTTCATGAATTATTTCGCTAAAATGTCAATGACTATTGTTTGCTGGTTTAGGAGGTTTGCTCCGCCCCCTGTGTTTGTCGTAAACCTGGCTCCTGGCTCCAATAAACCCGGGCTAAGAGCGCCCTGGGCTCGCCTCCTTCTCCAAGGCGATCAATAGGATCTCAGGCGCTCTACAAGCACTCTCTTACGTAGTCATCCACCAAGGAGAGAGCCGATACAACAACACGGCTGATCTGCTCAAACACAAAAATCTACCTGCTTTCTGAATCATGTCGTTGAGCCCAAAGCACACTACGCCTTTTTCAGTGACAGATATTTTGAGTCCAATCGAGGAGTCCTACAAGAAGTTTAGTGGCATGGACGGCGCAGGGAACCTAACCTCTCCACTGGGAGCCTACCGACAGCCTCAGGTGTCTCAAACCGGCATGCAACAGCACTCCATGGGCCATAACGGCACCGTGGCCACCACGTACCACATGCCGCACACCGTCTCCCAGTTCTCCCACAGCTCGATGGGGGGATACTGCAATGGAAGCATTGGCAACATGGGAGACCTCCCGTCGTACCAGGAAAGCATGCGGAATAGTGCAGCAGCAACAGGGTGGTACAGCTCCAACCCTGATCCAAGATACTCCACAAGTAAGTTATTTGATCCATTTATGCACAATTTTCTATTTTTTTTTAAATGTCATTATTAATAAATATAAATACATTGACATATGAGGAATGAGAGGGGCAGACGCACAAGGCTAAATATGCTTTGCTTTTTTAATAATATTTAATCAATGTTTGGGTAGCTAACGATAAAAAGTAAATGCAAATTATTTACACAATTTTAAGACTTCTTTAATTTACAAGGACTATTTCTGACGATTAAACTGAAAAGGAGATCATTCTTTCAAGTCTGGCTCGACTTTTTTTATCTTTGTCATGATCAAATAATTAAAAGCATTATTATTAATATGATATGTATTATTATTATCATTATTATTATTATTGTTATTATTATTATTATTATTATTATTATTATTAGTGGTATTATGATTAATATCAAATGTGTTTTTTAGGCTAATGCTTTCCAGCTTGTGTTTTATTTGCTTATAGTAATAAAACAATGGATAAAGACAGGCGAAACAGTGTTCTCCTCTTCTGTTTATTGAACGCATGTATATGTATGTATATTTTTAAGTTTCTAGATTCATGGGACATTCCACAGGTATGAACATGTCCGGCATGGGGAGCCTCTCAGGAATGGGGGACCCTTCCAAATCCATGCCAGTTCTCCACTCAGCGCCCAGGAGGAAACGGCGCGTCCTGTTCTCGCAGGCTCAAGTCTACGAGCTGGAGAGGAGGTTTAAGCAGCAGAAGTACCTGTCGGCGCCTGAGAGGGAGCACCTGGCCAGCATGATCCACCTGACACCGACCCAGGTGAAGATCTGGTTTCAGAACCACCGGTACAAGATGAAGCGCCAGGCCAAAGACAAGGCGACGCAGCAGCTGCAGCAGCAGCAACAGGACGGGAACCTGTGCCAGCAGCAGTCGCAGTCCCCGAGGCGCGTAGCCGTGCCAGTTCTGGTCAAGGACGGCAAACCGTGCCAGAACGGCTCCAACACGCCGACGCCGAACCAGCAACAGGTGCAACAGAGCCAACAACAAAACCAACAACAGAACGGAGCCGGAGTTGTGCTCGCATCCTCGACCAGCAGCCTCAGCCAGCACCAAAGCCAGCAGCAGCAGCAGGTGAACGCTATGGACCTGGAGGAGATGTCGCCCAGCCCCCCCTCACTGCACAGCCAGCTCAACATGGCCCAGATAGACAATTCTGCTGTAGATTACACCAGTAACATGGTCAGCTCAAACCTCCTCTACGGCAGAACGTGGTAGGACTTAATACATACTGTCACTTTCCACTTTTTCTATGTGAACCTGCGGATGAGCCCACGAGCAAAACAATATTCATATATATATATATATATATGTTTCATATATGATATATCATATATGAATATTGTGGGAACTGAAAACGGGGGCCCTTTGGTGTTGGAGAAACATCAGGGCACAGAGGCGCACCAGCTGATCAGGGCACATTTTCTTGACATCTCTGAGAGGGGAGTCTATTTTTGAACATTACAGAAATGGCTGCCCTTGAAAGCAATTATGTCGTTTCTGGACCTTTTGTAATCCATGTTTTGGACCTTCCTCATGATGTTTTAAACGTAGTCTATGTTGTTGAAACAAAAAGGAATGCTGCTTCACTTGAGTTCGGATTTGGGGTGTGTGGGGGAGGGGGGTTTGAGGGGGAAAGGTGGGATCAGGTTTGGAGTACTAAAGCCACCACTCCTTATTTACGGTGATAACCTGGTATTTTATCATATTAATATTGTAAACTAATGTATTCATTTAGAATGATTAAATAAAGTAGGGACTTGTATATTTGGCTAACACACAAGAATGCGTTTAACTGTATAATAATCGTTATTGCGTCCACTTTTATGTTTTCTCTATTCTTTTGTAAGTTAAAAAGGAACACATGCGTGATGGCTGCTGTATATGTTTCAAAAACCAAGTGAACGTTAACAATAAATAACTGGAAGTGTGAGAGCTATTCCTGAAGAAGTATTTTTTTTTAAAAAAGGGATCTGTTTTGGAGTGCATTTTCATTATGTTGTGATTGAGACCAAATTGAGCAGGAAAGCAAGGTCGATGAGGGAGCCAGCATTGTTCAGGTGACATTTTGGAGGGCTGCCTTTCATGGAGGAAGTCTGCAGGAGTCTAAGACCGGGAATCACCTTTTTTAAATCACTAACACTCACAAGCAGGTTTAATAGTGATTTAAATTAATGCATCAATGTATAAATAATATAGTTTCTTTTTTATGAAACTCCTCAAAATACATTAATCTTACTGAGTTTAATAGGCCCAGACCTTCGTTGTGCCGTAATGTAATTGGTCAATTTCATCGGGAATGCGAGGCTCCATAAAACACACAACGACTAGCAATTATTGGAAAATCGAATATATTACATAAAAGAATGAAGAGCATGCCTCAAATTATTATGATCTTGCATTAAGGTTAATTACACTCGAATTATTAGTATTATTATTAATATTATTAGTATTATTGTTGTTATGCACAGGCCTCACTCGTCAAATTATACGTTTCGAAAAATTATGGATTCCAACACCAACCATGCAAAACAAATGCGAATAAAGAAAAACTGTTTATTAATTACAATTTGTAAAATGTATATTATTTTAGACATTTTATTCAAATTTCTCGAATTTGTATTAAAGATCATATTTGAGCGTGAAGCTGAATGAGAAAGTTACGAGTATGATATTTAGTGCACTGTTGGGGATACAATGAGAATATAATACTGTAAACTAAATTAGTGCAAAATGTCAAATCTTTCAAAAATGTATCAAACTTTAATTTCGTTATTTGACACATACCTTTTAATAATAAAAAAGATTCCATAATATATTATAAGCATAATTGCAACAATCTAAAGATTTACAAAGAATCTCCTTCACGTTCAAACAACAAATGCAAGTGTTGATATATGTGAGTGTAATTTAGATTTATTATAACAGGGATATTATTATTATTTTATGATGCATTGAAAGGCACTGTCAGCGAATGTTGAAAATACCCATTAGCTACAGTTTATTTTTTATTCATACACACATGCACTAGACACACATACACACACACACACACACACACACACACACACACACAGACACACACATACACACACACACACACACACACACACACACACACACACACACACACACACACACACACACACACACACACACACACACACACACACTTGCATGCTCATTCTGATCAGTCTCTTTAGAAGATGAATGATTTGTGCACACAAACTCCAAAGTGTTTAAGGTCATCACTTAGCATCACTGTCGGTTCCCCTTTACTGTCCTCCAAAACCTCTCATTTTTTACACAAGCAGTGGCTGATAATAGGATCTAACATTTCATTTCCTGTGGTCATTTAAACACATTTTGAAATTACTTCTCAATCCCCTTGCTGATGACACCCTGTGATGATGATGATGGCTATCAGTGTGTCTCAATGGAGACCTTGGAGAGCCCCCATTTCCAACCCCTTCACATACCTGGCAGCTGTATGTATATGTGCTATCATCCCTACACTCGAAGGAAGCATCAGAGCCAATATGCACCTGACATTTGGTACTGAGCTCGGCAACTCCATCAGAAGGGAGTTTGATAAGAGCATTAAAAAGAGAAATGCATTCCACAATATACACTTTGATGCTGCAAAGGTGTTCCTGATAGATTTTGTTTCTCAATTGAGGGCATGAATGAGCTGTCAACAAAGATTCCTGATAGTGTGCCACATGAAATGAAAGTGGAGGTGAAGCCATTCTTTTCTCTTTTCAATAGCCATAGTTATGGCGTACTAATAGGCTATGCTTGGTAATCACTGGCTATTGTGCCTGTTGCTTCTCTCCGTTTATTGCGGGGGTACCTCTCTTTGTAAGGGTATATGAGACAGGCTTGGCACTGTAATTGGTGCTGCCATCATCATTTCTGTCTGGAAACTTTTCTAAGGCCGCTCCTGTGTGGTGTTACCTCCATGCATGTGCAGAACATCACCCACATGTGCAAAAATACCCATTTTAATTAAATAAACACATATGACAATGCCCATGACATACAAGAGAGATATTTCCATGGAAGGAGTGTTCCACCTCAATGCCATAATGATGTTACATACAGCATGAACCAGGGGATAATAGATCCTGCTGATGTATATATATTTTTTGACTATTATTCTCAGGTAATTGCAGGTTGCACTGAATAATGTGAATGTAGAAGGAAGCCTTGCTTTATACTCTGCACCCCCCCAAACTCCCTTCCTCCCCATTATTCTACTTAATATGTCAGAAGGTCTGATCACAGAGAAACCTTTTCAAGTCCTATTGATGTGTTCCTCAATTGACCATGGCGACCTAGCAACCGAGACAGCGCTAATTGGCGAGGGCTTAACATTATTGGCTGCATAGTTTACACAGAAACATGGCACGAAAATATAACCCTCATCATGCACAGTTTTCTTTTTAGTTTTGCCCGTAGAAGAGGAAGTTGTTTTGTGTTGTTGGATTTCCTCAAAAAAAGCAATTAGAACTAAAGCTAAAAGCAGAGTCTGACCTAGTTTCTGAGTGAAAAACAGTGCATGGGTAAGACTTTCCCTAAAAACACACATAGGTATAGAACAAATAATGTGGCTCCACTCCACAGAGGGATTGCATATCCTTCATGGAGTTTTGAATGGTACCTAAATGAAAAATATTTAGGTAGTCATCATTTAAAATCAGTGTCAATAAAGTTTCCCTGACAAATTCCACTACCTTCTCTCTCCTCTATTTCTCATGGTCCCCAATGCCCCATGTGAAATGATTAGGAGTGGCGAGGCCCGCTTTTCATTTCACTGTGAGAATGAATGCATTTGAATTGGCAAGTTCTGAGAGACACAGAGCAAGATTTTTAATTAGTATATTGCCCTCGCATTCTGCCAAGAAGAGACAATCTTTGTCTTTTCTATGACAAACCTGTGCCTGCTGGATTCGTTAGGTTTCTAAAGAATGAGTCACTGCACAAGTCTTTGACCCAGAAGGCAGAAAGTTCCTTAATTCTAGTCATTTTCAAATGGAAAAAAATAGCCTGCAAATAATCATCTTCCTACAGAGGGAAAAAAAAACATTTCAAGAAGGTCATAGGACTCTGAAAGCAATTCTCACTCTAATAGAATTCCATGAAATTAAATACATGAAACCACATTTTCACTGTTGCATTTGGTTTGACGAAAACATTAACACTCAAATACACACATACACACACACACACACACACACACACACACACACACACACACACACACACACACACACACACACACACACACACACACACACACACACACACACACACACACACACACACACACAATGATATGCTTTTCCAGGACTTGCTCTGGCTAATTCCATTGCTCACTATGAATACCATTTTAGCAATATGAGGCAAAGCAACCTTTTGAAGACTATTCACAAATCTCTGTACTAGGAAGGGTTTGGGTGGGGGGGGGTGAAGTATAGAGGACCAGGTTAGGAGTGTGGGTGTGTGTGTGGTGGTGTTGGGGGGGGCAGCATCCCTTATTAGAAAACCATGTCACATTCTCTCCCTCGCAGGCCGGCCTCGCTGCGCTGCCAGTAATCCCCCCTCCAAGTCCCCCTATGCATGTTATTCAATTCGCTCATAAGTAGTTAGAGAAACTGTTTTCAGTTGCCACTAATAACTACTGACCTCCAGTGACACAGGCCAACAATAGGTTTGTCAGGCCTGAAACGCACAACCAAAGAAGCTGATTAGGAACTCAAGAGGTTTGAAGCAAGAATCAATGGCTGCTCTGTCCTGCCACGGTGCTTCCAGCATGGCACTGATGGTTGTGGGACTTCCATTAGTTCTGCCTCATTAAGTCCCACAAACTCTTCTTTAAGAAAATTAGTTTAGGCAATTCCAAAATCTATTACGGCCGTGGAGCCCCTACTGAGGTGCCACTGTGTTTAGGCTCCAGGACACAAGACGTGTGGGAGTGTGTGACATTAACACTCAATACATTTGGATCCTCTTTCCTTCCTTTATTTAAGCCCTAAATTAAACATTAGCACATATTGTAACCTTTCAATTCTTCATCATTGCTGTTTCACACTAAATATTTGTTAACATTATATTTATATTTTGTAAAATATTGAACTAAATTATGAACTACAGTGTTTTAAGCAAACATAATTACTGGCTGTAGTCCACAAGCTACAGTATGTCAGGTGGGACCATAGTGACATACTTTTATCATAATTCATATTTGTTGTGTAACTATCATGTCTGGAATTAAAAAAGACAATATGATTTTTCTTATGTGTTTTTTCTAAATGTAGTAGTATTCCTTTATTTGTCCCCGAGGGGAAAATGGGTTGCAGCACATCACAAGGCATTTAAAAAGATAAAACATAAGTCACTGACAACAACATGGACACAGATTAAAAATAACAGATGTATGGGACAATGAGTTTACTCACACGTTGAAATGACTGACGCCTTTTGAATATGCTCTGTCTGTCTGTTACATTGACAGCACCACACATGATATAATTATACACCATCCTTGGAATTGCCTTGAATCTGTTGGCAAATTACTCAAAAACAAACCAAAAACTAATCAAGCGAGCATAAAAGACATTTAATCACCTTTCTCTGGATATTTCATAGTTGAAAATGAGTTAGAAATGGCTGGTTTTTGCATTCATAAATATGAAAAAGACACATTCACTGCTCAAAAATAGTACATCGCTGTCCTTCACAACACTCCTCTTTACTTTTGAACCAGCAAGCAGTTTTCTCCCAGCTCACCGTTGCCACAGTAATGGCCAGCTGCCAGTCTGCGGCTTACTGGGTAATAGGGCCAGGGCTGAAGAGCAGTTCAATGAAGGTACGCAATGGATAAGATCAGTGTGTGTTGGCTAGGGCAGCGTTATAGTTGTGTGTGGAAGTGTGTTGTTTTATTTCCTTTCATAGACGCAATCTCACCGATGAATTTAGATATCATGAATTTCGAGATAAATAGGAGTAGATATAGGAAACACGTAACAAATAGAATTCAGAAATCGTAGAAGTAAAAAAATAGCTCTGGAAAATTCAAGGACGCCTAAACATGCTTGTATGAAGAAAAGAAAAAACAATGCTCTCAGAATAATTAATGGACGGCAATGATCCAACAACAAACACACAAACACAAATCGACATGAATGGCAAAAGACAACAGAGACATCCACCACTCAATAGCTACGTCTGTCAAATTAAGCCCAGAAGGACATAATCGTTTCTTCAAATATAACATTCTGTAATCTGCCCCCTCCAAAACACGCAGGCGTCTCAATATAACCGTCCCAGAGGGCTACGGGGGCCAAAGAGGACCACCCACTTTCTTTTCAATTATCATCTTGCAGCAACCTGTCTCCTCTCCAGCATTCAGCAGGAGACACTGACTGCTCTCCAGAGGGAATTACAATTACACTGCTGTTTGTCCCTCCAATAAACTTCCAGACTGTAGCGGACAATCTCAACTCTGTAGAGCCTGTGACCCCGAGGACAAACAGGATTACGCCCCAAATCCCATGTTCCTTTACGCTCTCCCTTCTTTCTCTTGAGTTTCTGTCGTCAGGCTGTCTCAGGGTGGAGGCAGGGAAAGGAATACCCCGCTAAGTCTGCAAATACACAAATTACTTCAGGTATTAGTGTAATGCCGAGGCATTAACTCTAGTTTGTAAATGTTCTATGATAAAATACACTTTGATGCCATATGCTGCACAAGAGATGACTTTATTTTTTGAGTTATTACTGTGAAGTTTGGTTCATTTTGAATCATTTTGGTTAAATTAGGGTAAGGTTTTCACTTCCTCACTTAAACAGAGGTTCCAAACCTGGGGTTGAGATCAAGCAAAGGGGTCACAAGATAAATCTGATGGGTCACTCGATGATTTTTAGGATAGGAGGGAATTAAACTGTTTACTTTTTTCTGACTTCTCAACTTTCAGTTAACTTGGAAAATGTTGGGTAATTTCCCAAGTAAACTTATATTAAATATAATAAACCTGAGACAAGACGTCACACTTTGACGTTGCTTAATGTTAAGGGGATACAAGCATTACAGGTTATGATACCACTGATCTGAAGTCCATCGTTTTTGCATGACACAGGCCAAAAAACGTGGCACTTATTTTTACAGAAATTCACATTTTTGGTTTAATTAGGCTCTAAAATACTGTGTTTGATGGATACTATGATTGACACTATGTGAACTATTGTTTTCAGAGCAAAAACTGTTTAAGGCACAAAAGTGTGGAACTGTTTTAACTAAATGTTTTGGTTACTTATATAGTTCTACGCTTTAATCATTTAGTTTATGAATGATAATATTTGGATTTCTGGACTGTATCTTGTTTTAAATGTTGTAAACACAAGGGGGGGTCTCCTTGTATGCCTCCAGCGAGCTACTAGTCTATTATTTACTTGTAACTTGTATCTTCTGTGTATTATCTGTCTGTTAAAACCTCATCAGTGCAAATAACTATCACACTGAGAATTTGTCTCAGGGACACCAATTAGGGCACAATCCACATGGGACAAAGGCTGTGTTTCAGAGGGGAGTCCCACTGGCCATGTGGATGTGGAGTGTTTATTTGCCCCGCTGCAGCCAGCTGGTCATACGAAGGCACAGAAAGGCTACATTGACTCCGCCCTGCAGGGGGTAGTGGCCCAGCAAAAGGGAAATGGGACTCTTTTTCAACTCCCCTCTTCACAATGCTGCACACCCAATCAAAGAGCCCCAGACCCTTTTGTGGAGATGGTGGGCGGACAAGGGAGGGGGGGGTGAGTTTGGGCTGCCAAACTCACCCCCCCTCCCTCCTCCTGCTGCTGTCCTGTCTGTGCGGACAGCCACACTTCACAGCTAATTAGCGGTCAGATCCACTGGCCCCTAATCAGCAGAACATGTTAAAACTGCCCTAATCAGGCCTAATCCTGTCTTTGTGTCACACACAGCCTTCCCCTGCCTACTTACTGCGTCTGCTGTATTGATTAACGAATCATTTGGGGATTTGGTGGTCAATACACTGCAATCTGCAATTTGCTGTAGCTGTGCCCGGGATTACAATGCACAAAGACGTCCAATGAAACTTCTATAGGTGGCAGGGCTGGCTTTCTGCAACACCTGCAAGGGATTCAGATGATTGTTGAAATGTTAGTGATACTGTGAGACAAGTGGATTCGCTCAATTTCAACTTTAGACATAGAAAACTGATTTTTGACTTGAAATGAGAAATGGGCGGCAGAGGTTCAGTCTGTAGGGGATTGGATTTTGAACCGAAGGGTTGCCGGTTCACATCCCGATAGGACCAAAAAATACGGAGTGTGGACTGTATACTGGAGAGGAGCCAGTTCACCTCCTGGGCCACTGCCGAAGTGCCCTTGAGCAAGGCACATAACCCCCAACTGCTCACTGGCACCGGCTAGACTGGCTGCCTCCGCTCTGACCTCTCAACTGCATGTGCATGTGTGCATATAACTGTGTGTGTATTTGTATATGTATGTGCATGTTGTAAAAAGTGTGTATAAAACCTGTGCCTGTATAAAAACGCATGTGTGTGTACGACAGAGTGGAAACTGAATTTCCCCCTCGGGGGATTAATAAAGGTCTTCTTCTTCTTCGTCTTCTAATACTGATATGTGTGATATGATAGTGATATGTATACAAACAATATGTTATGTCAAAGTTTCTCTCAGTTATAACATGGAACTAGTGTACCCCTATACAAGTTGCTTTACATATCAATTGTATATATTAATTGTATGCATACATAGAGTCAATTCTGTTATAAATAATGCTTTCTGACCTAGTCATGGACTCATTGGGGAATATGTTTTCATATCGGTTGTGTGAAATAAGTACGTACTCATTTTTTCTTGGGCCCTGACCCATCATATTTGATTACATATATATATATATTTGGACATATTTACAGGTGCAGTCACGTTTTGTTATAACCAATTGGTGTGGATTGAAGCGCTGACAAACAGTTGAGAGTATAACTTTAACAATGTCTTATTTATTTGAACTGTATGGGGGTGATTACTGATGTAAGAGAAAATAACATATATATTTGTAATTGTTGTATTTATGTTTTATTCTGCTTTTATATGTGTTTGATATATTTTGATATAATTATGTTCTAATTGTGTTCCAGATGTTGTCCTTATCTTTTATAACAGTATTGAAATGTCAATACATTTAAATATGTGAATTACATCACAGGCAAATGTATTGCATAAGAGGTGTACAGTCTTTAAATCATGAACTGGTCTTTGGTGTTAATGAGGATGTAATGCAGAGACACTGAAAGATGGGTGTGAATAATAAGAAGCTTTTCCTTATGCAGATTATTACATGATCATTCATGAGCAATAAACCTGTTGCTGGAGCCGACAGCATGGAACCAAAACCACAGTGAGTGACATAAAGCAAAACATCTGTCATAAAGTATATTACTCAATAGTCTATTCATACATTTAGTTTCTCCTCATGTTGATTTCCTCACCACTGACAACATAAATGGTGGCTGTCTTATTTGATTGAATCCGTCCATCGAGGCACTACTTTGAAACCTTTGGAAGAAAAATGAGGTCATCATCAACATGTACAGTATGGACGAATTTTAATCCAAGTGCTGAACTGTGGAGAATGGATTAGGTAATTACCATACTTTTCAGCAATATAACGCCATAAATTAAAATCTCCAGCAACTTCTCAAGTGACAACTCGTCTAATCAGGGGGACAATCACAGAGAGGCCTTGCTGTTTACTGATTGCTCTAATCAAAAATGGCTTCTTCAAACACAGCTAATTGGTCAGTTTACTCACGGAACGGGGAGGCAAATGTAGAGGGGCTACTGTCGTGATTTGAAGGACCCAAATATCTCCCATTTGCATTGAGTGCCACCAGAATACACTTGACTCCCACAAGTTATCAGCAAACCAGACAATTATTCATCAGGCACAAATTGGCACATCAAAGTCAAATCAGAGAATTACCGGCAGGAAGACCCCAAAGCAAAGCCGAGGGAGGAAAGGTGGCCTTTGATTGACCGCGTTACCCTTCGCTCAGTCTGCCAGCTCTGTACTGTCAGGCTCGCCGCCTCTCAGAAAGCTTCAAAGTGCATCACAAGTAAAACATTTCAAGTAAAAAAGAAAAGGAGAAGGAAGTCAAGCTGAACAATGAATGTTAGGGTCAAATTTAAAACTGCGATTCCATCTTTAGGGAGGGGATCTGACATGACATGGTTTAAATACGGAGAGTTTTCATTGGACAGAACAAGAAGCCATTAAGTGTATGGGGTAGAATTAGATACTGTATATTAGACCCCAGTTTTCAAACCAGGCATTTCATTTATCAAGCTAATACTTTTTTTTGATCTAAAGGCTATCACTGACCCAGAGACATGTTCACAGTATCTTCCAGGATTAGAAAATAATGAACTCCTTGCAACATATAATGTGTGGCCATCTATTACCTCAACTTAAGCAATGCTGTCATGTTTTATAAACCACTTGGTTATTTTTAAAAGTACTCGACTGAATTAGCATTTTCTCACGATGGACACTTTGAATAAAAAAGAAGCATCAGAACCAAAGATAGTGTCTATTTTATTCAACACATTCTTCTTCCTTGTCCAAACCTGGCACCTTTATTACCCACAATGCAATTCAACTGCCAGGGGACGTGCAGAAATGTTATTATTGCTCATGCTATGTTAAAGACGACATATTATTCTAATTTTCAAGCTTATATTTGTATATTGTGCTTCTACTGTGCCATGTTGCTTTAATGTTCAAAAAGCTCTTTATTGTTCTCATACTGCCTGTGCTGCAGCACCTCTTTTCACCCTCTGTCTGAAACCAGAGCCCAGTCTGCTCTGATTGGTTAGCTGACCGGCTTAGAGATGTCCCGCCCCTTAGCTTTTCAAGTACAAAGGGTTGGAGCGCTATAGCCAATAGAAGCGCAAGTGTTACATAGTGACGTCATTATGTGTGTGGGAGAGAAACTCCCTCTTTTATTTCAAATCCCAAAAAGAATAATAGGGCACCTTTAAATATAGTATAGAAAAAGCATAACAATATAAACATTAGAGCACCCAGTAAGCAGCAGTGACAGCCAGTGTGATGCTTACTTATGGCCTATTGCGCAGTATGCATATGGTGTGTCATGCAGGGGTGGGTTGCCTGGAGACAGTTTCAGTTGGAGGAGTGGGCTGGAGGAGCAGCGTTGTGAAAGGTGACAGCTCAGACAGTCAAATAAATCTGGAGAAGATATATGGATGCAAGTAGTCTTCAGACTAAGAATCAGAAATGTTCTTTTACAGCAAAGCAACAGTGCAGATAACAGGCAAAATGAAAAGATGTAATATGAAATAAAGAGGCAAGCACGTGTAAAACAAATATTTACACAACCATGGTAACAAATAAGATCCAGCGCTTTAAAGTGAACATGTAAATGTAAGTGCTCTGGATGGACATGAATTTAAATAAAACATTATTGTAGTTAATACTAGTAGTAGGTCATTTCATTTCCATTTCAGCCCTTATCAAATACCTGTACACAGATTACTCTTGTAAGACATGAAAAACATCTATGAAAACTAATTCAGTTTTTGAAGTTTATTTTAACTTCAATTTCAAATAGATAGCCATTTTACCGACATGGAGTGCACACAGAGTCGCAAACACTCACTTGAGGAACAATCAATGTCCCTGCTATATTTTATTTAATATCGGTTAACTCAGTTTTCACTTCATTGGATGTATTTTATCATAAGCCCTACACCTTGAAATGTCTATTTAATAACAGTAATAATATGGTAAATAATTCAAAGCATGACAAACATTCAATTAAAGACCCATTTAACTGCCATGGCAATCAAACAGTGAGGCTGTACCAGTGGATGATTTGAGTCTGTAATATATGTTGTAACGCTTGTTGTAAGAGTTGTAGGAATAAGCTTCTTTCATCTCTAAGTTGGTGAATCTTGCACGAAACTCAGAATTCTGAGCTTGTTTCGGCTTTTCCTGGGGTAAAAACATATTCCTGTTTTGAGGTTAGATAATACGCAAACCTTGGTTTTATCTAACATGCCTTTTTAGGATGAACTCAAGGTAAAACATTTTTGTAAATAACAGATGTGGAACTGTGGAATATAAGTTACAGGTCTTCCCTTGTTATATAGACTTAGAAATACACATTGAATCCTATAGCAATGTTATTTGGATGCCATTATGTATATCATGTGTACCTATGTGTAGTTTGTGATCACATTTAGTAGCTGAGTCGAAAGCAATCAAATTGGCGTTGATAAATTGACTCTTAGGTTGCTGTCCGTGGTGCTGATCAGCGATGGGAGTTGTATCTCCATATCATAGCAGTTGTCTAGAGTGCTTGTGTGGTAAGAGCAACTGCGTGGAAGAGGAAATACTCCCTATGTAGGTATAAAGGGTTCATTCTAAGCTAAAAAGGAAAACACAACACATCTTAGCTTCTGGTGATTTTGTACTTAGTTAGGACTATTACATTCCATTTCTGCCAAATCTCGCAATATCCTTTACACTGGTAATTTTGTTAGCAGAAGTCTAGACATGAGTCCCATAACGTGGACATTAATCAGTGAAAGTATACCAAAGATGATTTTATTCACATGGAAAAACTATTCACTGGTCCATAACAAAATGCAGTTTCAGAAAGTACAAGTTGTAAATGACATTAGCGTTTCTATACAGCACTATGACTTGTTTAGGACTCAAAACTCAGAGGTAAGGACTTGAGACTTGACGTCAGACTTTTGAGTCTTGACTTGGGTCTTCATTTGGGGCTTAAAGGGGCCCTATTTTGCTTTTTGCGGTTCTCCCTTTCCTGTAGTTTATTATGTATCTTTTTGAGCAAATAATTGGTCTGCCCAGGCTAAAATCCAAGAGTTTCTGCAAATAGGTACTTCAGCACATGAGAAAAATAAAGCCCTTTTTGAACATTAAAGCATGTAAACATGTCACAGTAGAGGCACTAAATACAATTATGAAACTGAACATTTGCATAATAGGGCCCCTTTTAATTCAGAGACTTAAGAATTAAGAATTAAGACTTGCAAAACAATGACTTGGTACCACCTCGGTTAATAAGTAGATGGCCCGTCCACACGGCGGCGTGCGTTGAAGCTTCAACGCTTCTTCCCATTCACTTTGAATGGGGGTGACGTCACGGTTTGCCGAACTGCATTGTGGTTCCGTCGCTTTGCTCGCCTGCTCGCTTCAAAATTTGAGCAATGTTCAACTTTTGAAGCTTCGACGGAAGCGTCAGCCAATCGAATCATATGCCAGTACAAGCTCTAGCCAATCAAACCGCGTGCTTGTGTGTCCGGGGCGGGAGATTCATGTGATTGGTTGTTGGTCGAGTTTCAGACACGCCCACCGGCAAGCTTCATCGCACGCCGCCGTGTGGACGCTGCGTAAGAATAACTGATATAAAATGCAACTTGCCCAACACTGATCATTAGTTAATGAATACTTCAAAGTTATTGGAACAAGCTCATATTCAAACACTTTATATTTCAATTCACATGCAGCTGCAGAGCCTCTGGATGTTCTCCTTTACACAGACCTGGGGCTGAATGTGTTAAATTCCAGCAGATCCACAAGCAGCCTGGACATATACTGACTTCCCTTTATATTCATTCCATGGTGATGATCAAAACTCTTCAACATATTTTTCTTGGATGGAAAATCAATGTCGTCCTTCCTAAGCTGATGCATATGACTACGTAAACGTAACCAGTGCTACCTAAAAGCAAACTAATTGGGATGATTGAAACGATGATGATTTTGTTCACAATCAATATTATATTTATATAATATATTTTTTATTATATTTTAATATATGAATAATCGATACACTTCCATAGAAGCAGTCAATCAATATTATAACACAAAGAGTTTAGCATTTCTGTCATCTTTGAATAGTTTGTTTACAGTTTTTCTCGATTGCTAACACACTAAAATTCTACATAAAGCACAATTATTTTAACTGACACTCAAAGAGCAAAACATCGGCTCAAATCTCCAAAACACTAAACACGTTTTCAGCTTTTCACACAATTTGCAAATCAACATGGCACTTTTCGCAAACCACTGCACACGTTTCTCCACGTAAGGAATCTGACATAAAGTCACGTGTTAGCAGGTTTAAAACACTGATATTCAAAATGCCTCACACATGGACCAATGATCAAGAAACACGTTCCACCTGACCAAACACCTGGTAGCATAATTGTTGGCTCATCAATCAGGATGTTAGCACTATAAAAAGAACACAGGTGAGTACTTTCTTACAGCAACAATGGAAGCAAGAGCAAGAGCAAGAGCAAGAGCAAGAGCAAGAGCAAGAGCAAGAGCAAGAGCAAGAGCAAGAGCAAGAGCAAGAGCAAGAGCAAGAGCAAGAGCAAGAGCAAGAGCAAGAGCAAGAGCAAGAGCAAGAGCAAGAGCAAGAGGAGAGGAGGAGGAAGAAGAGTACTCTCTAATGAAATGAAATGTTATGAACCATGGTTTGACGACGAGAGAGGCTGGAGGGAGGGTTCAGCCTAATCTAAGCCGATTTACTGTTGCCTCTGTAATCCGACACTTAGACTTGAAAACAGGTTAGTCACCAGTTTGTAGCTCTGCATAGTTCATGATATCTCAGAGCTTATGTCTGTTGTGTGAAACGTATTTACTTCATTACTGTCATTGAATTGTTGGCATGTTGCATACTATAACTGTACACAATCCTGCACAATGTACTGTGGTAGACTCACTGTTATGCAACACAGACACTGACCAACCACTATGTCTTTGTTGTTTATCTGAAGGACTGAGAAACAAAGAGGTGGAAGGCTAAGGATTCTCAATGAGGCAGGAAGCAGCAGTTACTAACTGGGTTTTAGCAAACAATGCATCACACTTAGAGAGATCCGAAGCATAGTAGCTATGTGCTGAGAATGAGATGCATGTTGCACAGTGTTATCTTTGAATAAAATGTGATTATTTTTCAACAACTCATTTGTATTTCTTCATGTACTGTATTTCTGTAAACTCAAGCAATCTTTCTCTGCAGAAACCTCTATGGACAGAGCACAGCCCATAAAAGATGAAAGTGCTTTAGAGTATGCTCAGCAGTGTGCAGTTGGGTGGTCAAACATATGAATGAAGTTATATCTGGTGCTAAAGTTTGCATTTGGAAAGTGTTTATGTAGTTTTGAGTGCAGTTCTTCACTTAGCAGGAGGAATGAGGTGTTTTGCACTTTGGGTGTGTGGTTTTGTGAATTGTGTTTAGTGTTCTGAGAAACTGAGCGATTTAAAAAAAAATGTGTGTTAGCAATCGAGAAAAACTGTATTGCTGGAGCTAGACTACTTGTATTCTTACTGAATGAACCAAAGGAAAAAGACATGTTTGCCCATGGATTTCTTTTTGTGGGGCATTATTCCACACAGTAGTGAGCAGATATATCAAAGCAGGGTCTACTGAATAGGCCTACTGCTTGACCTTCCTTCACAGAGTATGGAGCTTTTAAAAAGAGAACTAACAAACGAATGGCATACATGTCTGTGTTTCAGCGTTTGCATTCAGAAAGCTTCACCATTTTCAATGCACAAGACTGACTGTGTGGCAGACCAAATACATTTTCCTTGAGTCTTCACTTATAAAGTAGCACAACAAATGTTTCCAAATCAATTCCTAAATCAGGATCCAAGCATTAGCTGAAAAGGTTTTATTTAGCCTGATGTAACCAACATGCAGCATGTTGTCGTCAAAAAGATTTTAGGTTAAGCATTTCCGTTGGCCATCTATCTATCCGTCTATCCATCTATCTATCTCTCTATCTATCTGTCTATAATAATAATAATACATTTTGGGGGGGCGCCTTTCATAACACCCAAGGACACCTTAAGGGCATAGGGGCAATATAGGGAACAATTAAAACAGTGGATTTAGTGAAGTGAATTCAGTATCAGCCGGGGGTAAGACAAGACAAACAACAGCAAATTGACTACAAAAGGACACAAAAGGACACAGGGTACAGATTATAAAGAAAATGCCAGTTTGAACAGGTGGGTTTTGAGTTGGGTTTTGAATGTTGTTATGGAATCAGACTGTCGGATGTGTAGTGGCAGGGAGTTCCAGAGTCTGGGAGCCGAGCAGCTGAAAGCTCGAGCACCCATGGTTTTGAGGCGAGAGCTTGGGACGGTGAGAAGTCCTACGGACGAAAGAGCGGAGGGTGCGAGAGGGGGTGTACTCCTGAAGGATGTCAGTGATGTAGATGGAGGCAAGGTTATGGAGAGCTTTGTATATGAGTAGAATGTTTTTGTAGCCAATACGGTAGCGTATAGGAAGCCAGTGTAGCTGAGTGAGAATCTGTCTGTCTGTCTGTCTGTCTGTCAGTCTGTCCATCTATCCATCTATATATATATATATATATATATATATATACTGTATATATATATATCCATCCATCTATCCATCCATCCATCCATCTATTATCTACCTATCTATCCATCCATCATCTATCTATCTATTGCTTAAAATGTTCTTGTATCAATAATACTACCCTTAAACATGTTCAATGCATTATTTGTATATTGTATTATATGTAATAACACAGTATTTATAGATATACATTCTTTCTGCATATACTATTTGAATTGTTCAAATTGCCTTTCAGAATGTCCATGCATGCTATACCCTTGTTGCTAAATCAACTTGTATGATAAATGTGGAGGTATCCTCACACCATTTGCATAAACAATGCAATGATCACTGGTAAATCATTTGATTACACGACACCCCTCTTATAGCAAAAGCTCAGATCTTTTATTCCTACTCCAACGCTACAATGTTGTCACTTGTAATAGGAAATAGGCTAGCCTCAGTCTGGGGACAGCATGTATTGTGTAACAAATATTGATAGCACTCGTGTTTTGATGCCGAGGGAACCAAATTCATAGGCTAATTGTCAAAATACCTCTTCCACCTCGAGCGCTGCAAGGCTTGAGGGCACTTGTTTGCCTCTTCTGCTCTGATGATTCAATAACTCAAAACAAGTTTGCAGCCTCAGGAGTGAAGGCTCGTACTTCCTTTTATCACTGCGAGAGACGAGGGGATGTGTAAAGCTCTCAGCGATACTACCGTGATCTAATTGTGTGTTCTCACCTTTGTGTCGCACGCGGGGCTTGTAACGTTTGTGTTTCGTTCGGTTTAAAATGTGTCACACGAAAGGTCAGATTGCACATGTGATGTTACGCTTCAGCCTCACAGATGTTTCATAGATCGTGACAAAAGACACATATGATTATGTTGTTAGTGACCTTGCATGCCCTAAAGCAACTACCCACAAAGCTTAGCAGAGCCACAGTTCACCTGTTTGCGTCACTAGCTAATAAGAGCTTTGAAACCGCAATGGTAAATAAACGGTGGCAGGCAGCCAGAGGTCTGTTGATTCAAGTTGAGCATTAGCATTTTTACTCCATGCTAATTGCTGACCCTGTATTCCCCCAGTGTGGACTAGTGAGCGTGCCGGCTCCCAGATAACAGCCTGTGTTAATGACAGGGGGTCCAACCAATCCCCCTGCTGTGTCTTGAGCTAATCTGCTTTGATCACCTTTGCTAACATCTCTATTATTAACAGATTTCAGCCATCAACAAGGAATTACATCAATTCCCCTTCCTGTGACCCAGCTGCAACGAGCACGGACGTGTGTGTGTGTGTGTGTGTGTGTGTGTGTGTGTGTGTGTGTGTGAGAGTTTGCTGACATGTGTGTTCCCCTGGGAGTAAGGGAGAATGGAAGAGGTTGTGAGGGTGAAGATTTGTAAATGCAATAACATTCACTAGCCTGACATTATGCATTGTCTTCATTTCAGGGACTCGTACGCAGAGCAGAAACAAGTGTCACTCACCCAGATATCACCTGGTTCCCGCAACGGTAGGAATGTAAGACACCGCAACAAGTCCCTCAGATCATTTAGTATTATTTGTGAATTTGGTGAAAGATGCAAAGCAGGAAACCTGTGAATGTGTGGCAGGCGGGCACAGACACGTCTCTAGTGGCTGTGGGAGAGCGCACCATGAATAAATTTAGCAATGTCCCCAGGAGATTGCCTTCAATCATGAAGCATAAGGTTTCAATGCTGCGCCCTGTGTGCATGGAGCACCAAATTACCTTCCACCAGATTGCTGAGCTGGGTCTAATAGAAATTGGGGAATGGACTGTTGAGGATGGACTGCTAATTAATCTTGCCAAAGTCAGAGCCCATGTCCTGGGCCCGCTGACAACTGGTCAAGTTGAGCCCAGGAAAACTGTTCAGTGAAAGGAGGCCAAAGATTAGGTGGATGACAAAGTAAGGCATAAATGATGTTCACTGTTCCGTTTGTATTTAAAAGATAACACACTTTGTTGTTTTTGAGAGGTTGAATGCTGAATGGTATCCTCAACAACATGGTGCATTAAACAATTATTTGACAATGTATTTGACATAAACAAATATGTATAAACATTGCTATGCTGTGCAAAATATCTGAAGCTACAGTAATGTGTATCCATAATCATTAAAGCATTTTATGTCGCGTAACAGCATCAAATGTTCCCAGTGAACCTTATGGTGTATGAACCATAACATTAAAGGCCATATCCAGTTTTCTGCTGAAATATTAACATATCAATTTACATACAAATATCCATGCATCTAAAAGCAAAAAAACTCTTTACCAAGCCATTTTACTATTTTGAATAATAGGTGGTTTTCTGAGATCCAATTGATTGACTAAACAAAGACATGACTAGTGCATTAAAGCAATTGTTTACTGCCACGGAAAAATGGTGTATGTATAATTTTGCTGTAAATGGTTATTAACTGATACAGAAACCATGGATTTGTATAATAGCTGGTAATCATTCTACCTCAGGATGTTTTTTCACCGTCATACACAGGGTTAACGAATTAGAGTGTAGTCCATTACATTTAGCAGGTCACAGAAATTGATTTACTGCCTAAGGAATGTTTTTTTTTTCCTGCTGGGCTTCGGCTGTGTGGTGGCATTCCGCTCACATAATCAAGGATGAGCTGTCTACCCAATCTACTACTTGGTCCCACAGGGACAGATGACTTGCAACAGGAAAACCTGCATGAATACTAATTTACCTACTTGGCTTTAACAGCTTTTGCAAGCCAATCTCATAGGAATTTGTAGAATATGATGCCTTTCCATCTTTCCATATTAATTACCCCAACTGAAAATAGGGACAGCAAGAGATGGGGACTGCGGAAGATAGTGTGAGGGAGCGAAAGAGAGAGAGAGAGAGACAGAATCATGGGAATAGCTCTAAGCAGGGACTCTCTGCTCTCCATCCTAAATGTGGTTAATTATAATGTGATTTGAAGCATCTTGAGCAGGAATCTGGCAATCTAGATTTGGAGCTCTCTGACCACAGCTCCAGTTTGGGTCTCTTCATTATGGCTCAACATAGCCAGTGCCTCTCTTAGCCTCATAAATGTACGAGGAGCAAAAGAAAAAAACTGGGGCACATTGGTTGTGTTTACTCCAGGCAGGTTTGGAGCAGATTATTCTGATTCCTGAACTCCTACTCCTCTAGTTCATTTCAATCAGTCAGGGAGGGCGTGAGTTAATCCAACAATACTTACATAAGGATATTTTCGAATCCAGTTATCTAATTATTAAATGTTGTGTTTTGAGGCCACACAATGTGTAGCATTCACAGACAAATGATGAAATTGCAGCACAACATGGAATTTGCTTTGTCACATATGAGGTCAATGTTATATTCCTAAACACTAAGGAAGAGCTGGTATCTTTACAGTTTACTGCTTTAAAAATAGTCTTTGGAAGAACAAGATGGACAAACCAGTGTAAGGACTATCAGGAAGTATGTAGTGCCATAGCTGTCATATACACACACACATACACATATACACATATATATATACATATACATATATATATACATATATATGTATATGGACCTCCTCAATTTGACATTTTAAATGCTTCAATTTGGCAACAATACTTAAAGCAATAAAATCAACTTGTGTAATGATGAAGATGACACCAAACTGCACCCTGCTCTATCAAGAAATGACAAAAGTTCCATGGATTTTTTTCAATAGGAGAATTAAAAACAATGATTGGATATGTGTGAACTTGATCTTAATGCAGATATTCAGAAAACACCTGAATTACTGTATTTGGCACAAAAGTAGGGTCAAAGAAAGCTGGCACTCATCTTTCCTTTTGAAAAACAAAACCACTATCATCTTAAAAACATAGAAATAATCATGAAACAATTCCATGCTCCTATAAAAACACCAAGTAAAATGAAGGCTTCTTTGACTGTCCTTAACCATATGCCCTATCTGCCTCTCTAGTCAACAGGTAAAGGGCTACTAACTTTTCAAAGAGTGCAAACACACTGAGAAGAACAATTACATTTCATTTTCATTTGTCCCGCTCATGGTACGCAAAACCCAATGTACAATAATTGCAAACAAAACATGTCTCTACAAACACACCATTGAGTGAAAAGGAGCAGGGAGAAGAAAATAATCTTATATGACCTTTCTAAAAAACAAACAAAATACATAGAAATAGATGGTCTGCCCTTCATAATAATTGTTTTTGTTCACTGCCAAACATAACAGTATCTTAGGATACTAAGAGAAACACAAAAAATACTTATTTTCTACTTGACGGTTAACGGAAAGAAACAAAACAACAACAAAAAACAACAACACCAAAACATCACATGTATAAGGAAAAGGAAAATCACTGTGAACCATAGGGCTGGGCAACCTTTACATCCAGGTAAAACATCTCAACATGTGCATTAGCCTAAATCCTTAATAATTAGCTTATGACACAACGATGGGGAAAAACAAACAGATATGAGCATCGGATAATCAAGACACCTGACCGAATTGCATGATGAACCTTGTGTATGTTTACTAGCTAAACGTTTGACTTGTTTGAATTTCAAAATAGGCGGTCTTGCTTATATTACATAAGCTGCTTGCAGTTTATTTGAATTGCATACAGAAGCAGAATGTGTTGGTAAATGGAGCAGTGCGGTTCTGCTATATGACGGCTTAGAATGATGCTGCTCATGATTTGCATTTCAGTTTGTGTGTGAATGTGTGTGGGGGTTGGGCAATGCATTTTATTAACCCTTAGATGCACGAGTGACTGGACCCTACCGTTTTGAACATATTGATGGAAAGATCTCCGCTATTCTGAGACCCTCACAGTATTCCAGTCCCTTTTCAAAGCTCATCTCTTCTCCTCTTGTCTACTCATAGCCCACTCTCCATCAATCCATGCCGGTTGATCAAGTTTGATAGTCCTATACCGCCCACCCTAACCTTCCCTTATATTGAAAAGCGATTTTGAGTCCTTGAAAAGCCCTATACAAATATAATGTATTATTATTATACTGACAGGTATCAGATCTTGCTGTGTAAAATAATCTTCCTGAGAGGTGTCACTTGTGATGTAGTCTGTGTGGTCTACAGTGAATGTATTCCTGACAGCCACAGGTGATAAGAATCAAAGGTTCCCATAGGATCCCATAGACAATTGTTGACCCACTTATGGAAGCTTGGGGTAGTAATACAAAAACTACAATTTCTTAAAATGTATAACATTTACATTTAAAATTTGAATGGCATGATATCCAAAACATGTTTTTTGAGGAATAGCTGGAATATTAAATGATAAAAAAATGTAATTACAAAGATACTTCAAGAAAACCACCTCACCGGGTCAAAGAAGACCCACTTATGCATCTAAGGGTTAAAGCATTATGTTCAAGATGTATATAATTAAACAGTGTCAACCAAAACAATTAAATATATTAATCAAATATTCTATTCATCCTAGGAGATTTATTTTGGTGTTAAAATACTTATTTTTGTGACATGTTTGTGAAATTACACATTTGAAAAGTGAAAGGTTTTGGATAAACACTCAACGTATTGTGTACTGCCTAAGCACAGAGCTGTAAGATTGCTTCAACACAGATCAAGATGGAGACTGGCATTGAATATATGGCAAAAATATAATGTATTGGAAAGATGAAAGCCAGATGGACATGTAACAGCAATCCATAAAGACACGACATCCAGCGCACCTCTGTGCTTTTATATATACATCCCCTGAAATCCTCCATAAAGCATCACCATAATAAGGGTTTAGGCTTCCATGCTGAACAGATTTTCACTTGGCCCTTTGTGTCAGAGAATCTCACCTGGTCTTTGGAGTGGGGGCAGAGGGGAGAAAACCTTCCTGCCCCGACTGTGGAGAGACAGCCTTCCTCTGTAATCCACTCTCATTCACAGACATCATTCATGTGCAAATCATCCTTGGACCTATTGTTCACCCACTGCGCTTTCAGATACTTGCTGAATCAAGTGATAAATGTAATGGCAGGGCTGGAGATATGTTCCATAATGTGAAAAGCTATAATAAGACGTAAAACAATAAGCACTCTCAACTAGCTAGAACAATAGACAACTTAATCATAATGTTTTGTTAATGCATATATATTTAATTTTAATTGATACAGTGTGCTTTCTCGTAGATGTTTGCTGACAGGAACCAACCATTTTTCATAAGGTGTAAAATGGTTGGTTATTTTATTTTAACATTAGAGATTATTATAACTCACTGAAAGTACAAAAGACAAATGAAAAATTCATTAATTTACTTAAGGACCATTTATTTTAATAAACATCTTGAAAAGTCTCAAAATTGAAGTAATTTTGCAGCTTAAAATCATTTTGAGTTCCTACACATATATCTCTGACACATGTTGCATTGGTGTACTACTAAATCATAAACCATGGGAAACAGCTTGGTTGCGTTAGTGTTAGCTTTTAAACACATAATGATGATGCAATGCTAACTGCCATAGAACAGACGGGAAATATAACCATATCTAATATTAAATAATGAATACAAGAAAAATCTAATCCAAATATATATTTATATACTGTATTAAAGTGGATTGTTTGTATCAGCAAAGTCCTTTTGCATTTTTGTTGTAAAAAACTTCCATAGGCCTTTTTAATAAATGTTAAGTGACAGAAATAACAGTCGGTAAAAACATGGGATTAAAGTTGGCTGAATTCCATTTTGACACTTGTAAATCTGTGTGTTTCCAGAGACTTATGAATCATAGTCATGTTGACACAGATAGTGTGGAGTGACCGTTCATTTTAAATCTTTCAAATGTGTCACAGTTGCATTTTGGGGTCATCATCACAAAGAAGTGTTCAGTACATGAATTTCGAGGGGCAATATATTCTGTGTACGTTCCACACTTACATTTGGGACAAATGATATGGCAAAGCGAAGAGAAAGTATATGGTGCAACACATTTTGGACACAGCCCTCTAATTGAGTACAACAAAGCCATCATTAAGGGATCATCAAAATCTTTACAATTTATCCTCTGTGGACAATGAATGTGTACCATGTCTATCCATCATATAGTTATTTACTCAAGTGTTGCAATAGCAGAACACATTACTAGGATTGTGATTCCTTTCCCACGTCCCTGATACTGTTATTTAGATGTTTACTTGATACAAATAATTTCATGTAGCTATGAATTCAGGTTAGACAACAACCAGATATGGCGTGGCTGATTGCTAAATGTCATGATGTAGCAGTACAGCACAACATATAAAACAAAAGCCTTGAAGACACGGCTCCATTAAGCTTAGCAAACGGAATTAGTTTTGATTTAACAGTCAAGGACGAAATCACGGATCCTCGCCAAAGTAAACATTTTACCAACAACTCTGTTGATCAGTGGAAAAGATTGTTTAACTCTATATAATGGTGCCGGATCTCTTTGAAATCCTCGAGCTTGTGTAATCAAAAGCACAGCCTTTTGTCTCTTTAACACACATACCAAAGAAGCTGCCGAGGAGGCCACATCAGAATGAATGAATATTTAATTGAGGCCTATTGAGGCAGAAGATCAAAATGATCTTGCTCTTAATGATTATTCAGTGATAAAAATAAAAGTAGGGTAGGGGAGAATAGAAGGCGCACACTCAAGAGCCTCGGTTTGTCCGGCAGGCAGGAATACATTACACAAACATATGAGAGCGAAACCACAGCATTGTGGATGAATGTGTTTAACTTTGCCTCTTGCTTTCATCTATGTGTCCCCCACTTACAGATAACATTATATTCTTATTCGTACATAAATCCAAAATGAATAATAGCCATTTTTAAAGCATTTCTATGATTATGTATATGCATGGACTATCATAGAGGGATGAATCCACTTTTCCTGTTACTAGTAAGTAACACAAGTGTCTTTTGAACAAATTAGACACATGTGGGAGACTCCAATGCAAGAACACTGACCCTGTCTTATTGGAAGTTGTCTCGACAAAAAGTAGGTCAATCTGGCTTGTGAGGGAGCAAGACCCTCCTCTAAACTTTCCAGACACTCATGGCAGCAATTGGTGAGGAAAAAAAGGCTGAATTGATGTGGGCCGAACATGAATGGCTTTAAGCTCAGTACTTGATAGCGTGCCAGACTGAAAGGAACAGGCTTCCATACTCACAACACAGTGGTTGTTGCAAGCGCACATTCAAAAGCATATTAATGTTATTATGTGATCCGTGTAACCTTGTCTGGTCTTAAATCTTTGTTTCATCATCTGTTGGATAAATGCACTTTTTATGTACAACACAGAAATGACATTCATAGCTATATTTCTGAAGAACTTGAAGGTCACACCATGTCTTCAATACGCCGTACTCTAGGAGCCGCACTGCTTCTATGAGATTTGATTACAAATAAATGTTAGTGATCTTAGATATGACTATAACATCAGTTTTAGTTGCTTAAAACATGAATGACTGATAAACTGATTTATTGTTTTGATCAATAAAATATCAGCAAATATTAAAAAGAGTCCTTAACAGTTTCATAGAGTGAATAGTGGTATCTAAAAATGGCATGTTTTGTCACAACGGCAGGCCAAAAGCATCAAATATATATCATTAAAGAATTGAAACAACTGAGAAATGACTCATTTAAGAAGCTGGAAACTGTTTACTGCTTTTCTCTTTGTGCGGTTCACTAGTTGATCTGATATATTTGATGATAACTAAACAATATTAGTTATAATATTCTCTGTTGCAGGTTTGTGATGTCAGTAGTGTTGTATCACTACTGAGCGCTGCCTGCTGTGTTGTCAAACAGCCCACGGGTTATTCACATCGCATGTACATTTAAAAAAGCTGCAGTGTCAGACCTTGACCTTTGATAAGGTAGGAAATGGGTGCATAAAGAATGGGTTATAGCATTTAAAGAAAACATGAGATGTATTCATACTCTGCCAGTAGACGTGGTTGTTGTGCTTGTTACTCATTATGGTTGTCAAGTTCTGAACATTTGAGAAAAGGCTGATTTCAAACTTTTAAATATAGCGTTATCCTGTTTTTCTCAACTATTTATGAGATAAAAGTGCATATTTTAGGGCTTTGGACTGACAAAACATCATATTTAAACTCATTTTATAAACAAATAATTGATTCATCTAGAAAATAATTGGCATAATAAGTTTCAATGCCTTTTCTCAGATATTTGAGCTGTTTTAAGCTAAAAAAAAGTGTTCTATTATAAAGATAAATGATCTCCTATTAGTTATTGTAAGGGAGGATAAGTAGTGTTCAAAAATTTGAAGTCGTAGCACTGTCGTAAAAAATACCAATATCACCCATCTCCCTTACTCTTGTGGTGATCTGGACTCACCATGTGTTAAGTCATATAAACATTGATCCCCTTCACAACACCAATGCTGTTAGAACTCATATTGATAACGCTGTACGGATAACGCCCCTTAACTGCAAGATAAACACCTTCCTGACCTCCCTCTACACGCAGAATGACATTAAAGAATTAGCCGAATGTCATCCTCATTGTGTCCCTCATCAGTTCTTTTTTTTTAATATTAGTGTTAGTACACATTAGTACAATATAACTCCGCTTCCACTGTGAGCTATCTGTCGCACACAAGTATCTGTTGACATGCTCCTTAACATGGATATTATGTTAGGGAGCCTTTTAGCAAACTCCAAATTATTCTGCCATGGTCCCTTTTCTGTGGTGGGTCAGGGCCGTCTGAAGCCATTATTGGTAATGAATGTGGAGTCCTACTTTAAAAAGGTTCAGGCATGTAAAGTCACCTGGAGCTGACTAATGGAATCCTGCTGACACTGAATGCCAGGGGGCTTTTACCACATCCCAGAATGGCAGATTTGGAAATGTACACTACAGACATAATGAAGTATAAATGTAAACTTGGGAATGTAGCCTCCCACACAGCAGCTCAGAGTTATTATTAGATACAGAGCGTTGAATGTGCTGCAAAATGCTAAAAGGGAGAAGACTAATGTGTGGTTTCAGCAACGATCCTGCTACTCGAGACTCATGGGCACAACAACTGAGAGGCATTTAGACACATGTGTTTCTGTGGTATTATTATCAAAGAAGCAGCTGTGTAGATTTGAACAGAGCGCTTGCCGGAGGTTCTAAATATTCGGAGTTTGTTAGCAACACTTTGTGCCCTGGGAGATGCGCCTCTTCAGCAGGTTCACAGGTCGCGCAGCAGCGTGCAGAGTGGCCATTGTGCTTTGTCATTTCACAGGTGACTCACATCACTACACTCGAGCATGCTGGAGGTAGAGCACTCGGAGATGCTCGCGGCATTCAAAATGCATGATTTTCAGCCTAGTGCAAACAAATCGCTTTAAAAGATCAGTTTAATCTATTTCGAGCTGTTATTATGAGCCGGGAGAGTTGTTCAGATAAAGAGACTGAAGCAGGGTTAACATCAGAGTGTTGGACAACTCTTCACATACTTTACCCGGCGTGAGAGCTGTCAACTTTATTATTTGTTTTTACAATACAGTGTGCATATGATTTACAATGCAGACCAATAAAAGAACTTGAATTACTGTGAGCCAAACTGCCTGGAATTTTGGAGCGATATAATGTAGTGCATTTCAAAAATATCTACAGGGAATTATCAGTCACTGAAGCTGTCGCTGTCACCGCTGTTTTTGTTGAAAGGTTGAGGACGTAAGGCTGCTTCAATCTCCGAGTTGCTGTCATCCGAACCCCCCCAGAAATCTTCATAAAAAGGGAAAGAAAACAAGCTTATTATAGCAGAATGTTTCACCATCCATGCTTCACATGAGGAGTACATTGTTAACATCATTTCTTTATCCAGTCCTCTGTACACTCTCGCTATAAGCATTCCAGGATTTGAATGCACTGCAGCTAAAGCTTACCTTGAGTTTAATTGAACACGGCATTATACTAAATCGAAAGAAGATAGTCTATTGTGCACTCATGTCAATAAAATGCACCCGGGTGATCTGATAATTGCCGCAAAAATCTAAACACAAATGTGAAGGTAGCACCCAAAATATATTAGGATCCAACTACTTGAGGCCTAATCAGATGTTTGTATTGTTTACCTGATAAGGAATTGATGTTTGTGTCTGTTCAGTCTTTATCAGTAAAGTAAAAGTTGATACGGAAAGTCCCAGTAAGACAGAATTCAAAGTGTCTCAAGCTTTTTTTATTGAAAGGTATTCCAGAGTTTAACAGAAGCACTGTACAGACAAAACAAGGATTACAATCCCTTAAAGCCCATGCGAATGATTGGACTGCTGAAAAGTGGGCGGGCCTCAGAGGACTGTTGGCTTCACTCAGCTTCCTTATTGAAAAAGTTGCAGATTGATTGATGCCAATATTATTGTTTGAAATTAGTTTCAGCTTAAATAAGCACACATTTTCTTTATGGTTTACATGAAGTAAAGATGATTGGATTTTGAATACAAATATTGGAAGACATGTTGTCAAATATATGCACAGAGGTGGAAATAAAAGTTGTTTTTCCTTTTAACTAGACTTAATGTGAGATGTGAAACATGTGACCAATTGCAACCTGCCCCTGTTGAAGCAAAGCACTTTTATATATGATATATTTTTTTTTAATAAAGCAAATATATCATTGCAAAGAAATTAGATTCACCACTTATGTTTTATATAGAGCAGTGTTTAAGGTTTGATCAGTAATATCAGTAGTCCTAAGTATTAGTACAATTTGACTGTTTTTGCAATTTATTATACAACTTAGATAGTGTTTCTGCAATCTAAGAATCTAGGCTTTCAGTAACCTAGATTAAATAAAAGTGAAATGTTATCAAACAGTTGCCCTTCGTCTGAGGCTTAAAATATTTGGGAATGTCATGCCTGTGAACGCTCAAACCTCCTATTAACCTTTTTCTGACACATGCAATTGAAATGACTTTGTCGATACTCACCTTTGGTCTTCAGAATAGAAAGAATTTTTGAGTTAGTCTTCTCTTTCCTGGAAACACAAAGACAAGTTATTAGCCTTCTAGAGTTATTATTTTACGCTTTCTTTGAAAATGAGCCGCTGCTATTTTATACCAGAAACTGTTAGAAAAGGGAAAAAGCAGGCACAGTGCAGCTCAGGGAACTTCCTTGACTCCTATAATTGTGCTAAAGGACTTCCACAAGGCCCTGTTTATTCAAAAATAGTCCAGAGACAGGGTTGCCAGGTTCCCATAGCTCTGGTGATATCGCTATGTAAATGTGTGACCTCCGAAAAGGCTTTGATCTACCTCAATGCATATGCAATAAGGCCCCCCCCTTCCACTTTTAAAGGCCTCCTCTTTAATTTACATCATCACAGAGGCTATTCAAAACCCCACAACATATCCTCATCATCTCTCAGGTTAGCATACGAATCCATATGGCTTATTTGTTTGGACCCTCTATATACAGCGCTGTGATGACACTTTTCTTGTGAAAAAAAAACGATTCAGAGTTTTAAGCAGATGAGCTCTGGCAAAAAAACAAAACTGTTGTGTGGCGTGTTCCTCCATCTGCATCAATTCAAAGCCATGACCCCTTTGATTGTCATCCTCTAAGTCACCCTCATCTCCTCATCTCTCCCTCCGCTAAGTCTTGGCACATGTGACTGTACATTGAGTGTGAGTACCAAATTACTCTGGCTGCGTTCCAATTGCGATCTTCTAAACTATATATTGCTGCTTTGCACCACTCAAGGCAGAACGCAAAGCAACTCCCATTCTTAACTGTGAACAGATTGCTCGGTGCTAAAAGCAATATACCATGCAGCCCGTATAACCATTAGAAAATAACCTTTATCTTCATATGCTGATAGGGCTTCCTACAGGACATTTGGAGGATTCTTGCATCTGTTCAGACAGCATGTTGAACCTCAGGCACTTAAAATGCTAGCAAATCAAAAGCAGAGGCTGTGTAAGAAAAGCTGCGCCAAAACAAAGAAAATAAAGACACATTGATGGATGATCAGCAAACTAAAGGTGCACGGTGTTGTGTTTCATTGGAAGGCAGGATTTTGTTGGCCAAAATATGTGTATTTTTGTAAATGAATAATCAAATCTTGGGAAATGTTGCAGATGGTAACTTTTTTTGTGTCGTCTATTTTGAGAACAAAATGATGGTTTTTGAAAAGTTAAAAGGTTTTTTTTGGTAGACTAATTTTATACTGACTATACAAGACTAACAGATGGCCATATACTAATTATGATGATGACAACAAATAATATCAGGTACCGGTAAAACTAAATATATAGATCCTATATACTCTAAAAACTAGGAAGAAAAGGGATGATATGTTGAGAGATTTTAGAACAGGCTAAGGGTGCAATATAATGTGAGGAATATACACGTATCTACATTTTAAAAAAACGAGATCCACCTGCTGTAAGCATTCTGCTTTATAAACTGAATAAGAGACGAAGTAGAGCCTCTGAAGCACGACTAAAGCAAGAGGACTACTGCATCCATTTACAATTGTTAGGCAACATATCTGCACCAGTCCCTGCTGCAGCAAAAATACAGCAATAATCCATACGATTACTTCCTCTCCTTTGCCACAATAATAGCTGTTACGGAGAGTAAATTGGGCTTTTCTTTTCTTGAACTCCCTCCCGGGGATGGGAATGGTCTATCAGCTGTTCCACTTCAGTGAGGGACAGGACTGATTTCAAGACAGGGCTATTACCATAGAGAGCCCAGACTGGATCTGACCCCACCAATCTAATATTCCGTTTCCATAAACATTTATGCCAGTTCATCTTCTGCTGAGTTTCCCTTAATTGAGGCAAATGATCTGAATATGTAAGACTGGGCTGGCCAGTGTTTCACAGGCTCCGGTAGATAGAGGTGAATGTAATGTGTAAAATGATGCAAATTACAGCTATTGTAATGTCCTCTTTTCTTTTCTCAATGCCTCGCTCATTCTCTTTCTCTGGCCTGTTACGATTCATATTGTTGTTTATATCCTGTTTTAACAGTTGCCTGTCTGCTGAGTCTACAATGACCCTTTCAAATTGCATGATGAGTTTAACACACGTTATGTAGTCAGTGCATTTGCTTAATCAGAACCTTGGTCTTGTTTTTGCTCATTTACACTACATGAGCTTAGTTAAACAATTCAAAACAGATTGTAAAAAGATAGTTATGCAAGGCTACTAGTGAAGTGATAATTACAAATACAAAATATAACAATCATATTACCGCATATCTCATAATGTATGCATTGGCAAAGGTATTGGTATCATTCTTCGGGAATGGTGAAAAGGTAATTTTTTTATAGAATAACACAATGACTATTACTGGTTTCCAATTTCCTGTAAACCTGGAGTTTAAAACGAAAATGTGGTTATTTTTGACATTTTTCTTTGTTGCCATCAAGAGCAGCATGCCGATTCTACTTACAATTTTGGAGTATTTACTTCTGCAAATATAATTGTGGTTTAGATTATGGTTTTAATTTGTTTCACAACATAGGCCTTCCCATAGCTGAAACAGCATGCTGTATTAGCCAGAGACTTTAGGCATAGAATGCTGCAATCATACATGTTGTTGTTGAATATGGAAAGAAATAGCACATGGACAAAGACATCTTCATATAGAACATAATGTTCTATCAGACTGCAGTCTAAAGCAATTGCAAAGCAGGACCAGGAAGGGTTTCTGGTGACGGATTTGACTTGTAATCCTAAACAGTGGCATTAGGGAATGTGAGGACTGACAGAGGAAATAATGCTTACCAAGCATTTAAAACTGTGTTGCACACAGATAGCGAGAAAACTGCTTTTATTTACCCTGGCTTTTTTTTTTTAAAGCTCCTGCCACCCACACACAAATGCTAATAGCACAATAGCACTTTTGCGCAGCGGTGCTTGTCTAAAGGTAAAGGGAGACCCATCACCTCATCATTCCCATCAACTCCTACTCCCATCCCAGCTATGACCCCGCAGAAACATTGTTTAGGCTCCGTTTAGATGTACTCTCACGGGCCTGAATGGTAGCAGGATATAGCGCTCAGTGGGGGCAAACAGTGAGACGCAAACTGTGTGCAGTGCGAGGGGGAACTCTCTAACATGTGAGTGCTCTCTGCTGGGCATGAGGAAGTACTGCAACTCAGAGGGAAGCTACTGAGGAAAAAGATTTGTACACAGAGAGCTCTGCTCCTGACTGAAGGCTGTGAAGTGGGGACGGCTAAAGCAAGGGATAGATCCTTCATCTCATGTTCAGGGCTGCTCTCTCTTAGTTCACTAATTGGTTGTTTTTGTCTTAGTCCACTTTAATGTATTTACATGAATACTACCTTTTGAATGCCTATTTCCTCCTTTTTTCATAATTTCCAAGAAACACATGAGCACATCTCTGGTAAAAACAAGTTGTATAGTGGTGATTTTGCAATATTCTTTGTGGAAGTACTCAGTACAACAGATCTGATTATTAAATCAAGTAGTCTATTATTTGACAAAATCATATGGGTGTCAGTCAACTAAGAATGTATTATGACAAGAGGACATTCACTGGCTTTTCCGTTGGTGTTTTAAGAATGTAATTCGACCAAGTTACAACATCAATCGAAAGAAGAAAATGCAATCAGGAATGACAGCCTAATAAATGACTGCAATACAACAATAAAGTTGACTTTGACTTGACTGCAGATATAAAAACTGGACATTATGTCAAATGTTTGCCTTTTTTTCCCTCTTTATCAGCCTAGTAACAGCTTATGCAGCTCAAGAGTAATTCAATCCTAAACCTAAAGGATATCGTTTATTTAAAATAACCAATATAGCATTGAAAGTGTTTAAAATGTTAAATTGATATGGCATATAATGTGGCATTATGTACTGGTTTGAGTCAGTAGGACAGTGACCTCCTCTGGTTGGAGACTCTAAATGAGGCCTTCCTCAGTAGTCACTGTCTTTTTGGCCTGGTTGTAATCTTATTTCAAACTGAAGGAGATCATGTTATATATTGCCAAATGTAAAAAAAGGCAAATGACATGTGAACCAAGTTTTCTGTTTGTTTTTCAGAGGTTATTCCACAGACTCAACACTGCCACATGTCTGACTTCTGCTCATTACATTTTGTCTTTTAAATAGTTCACGTGTTTCCCATTTATTTACTTTTGGAGAACAGGAGTACATCTTTTACTATCTATTTGACTGTAACCGTCTCTCTGCCTCCATCTATCTCCCCTTTCTACGTCTCCTCCCCTCCGGTCCTTTCACTCTCTCTCAGCTCATGTCCCTCTCACCCCTCCATCCCTCCTCCCAGTGAGCTGTCAGAGATCCACACACATCACCTCCCAATGAGACAGAGGGAGAGTGAGAGTGAGAGAGAGAGAGGGAGCTTCTGATTTTGACATTCTGAGTGATTTGAGGTCGAATGCTTGAGCACATCCTGTTGTCCAAGGCAAAGCTGTAAACCACTAATTGTTGAGTCAAGGTTTTTGTCAAGCAGGCACTAGGCACAACAATCATCACACCGGCTGATGGCTGGAGGATTGTGTGTGTTTTTGTGTGTGTGTGTACATGTGTACGAGTATGCACGATTCAAGACGAAGGGGGATGACGGAAAGGTATTATAAAACTCAAAATAAAAACAAGAAAGGAGTGGCATCTGAAATGCCTACAGTAGAAAGGAGCACAATGATTCTTTGCACGAGAGGAAGCAGTGGCATGCACTCGCGTACAAAGGGGAACAAGTGGTCTTTACATGGAGTGCAGCTGCTTATTAAGACTCACTCCTTCGTGCATTATTCCTTTCATCGCCACTCAACCACAAAGTGATTTTACTTTTCCACTCACAAAGACAGCAAAAGATTTATAATGGACAAATCAGTCGCTTCCCCACGAGTTATAATACAATAAACAGCACATTCTATAAAAGTATCTGACTGAAAAACACTGTGTGGGAGAGAGCAAGGAAGAGGGGGATAGAGGGAGAAAAAAAGAGTATGAAAGACCTCAATTCTCTCCAATGCCATAATAGTGAAATGAGCACATATAAATGTGTTAAGAGTATCTCTTTGCATCTTGTATAGACTGCATGTATTTAATCTGTAAAGCTTATTAAGGCCCTAGTCATTGCTATGCAAAGCAGCACCCAGTGCTTTTCTCTCGCTTTTCAGCCGAGTGCAGTGTTTGGCCAATAGGACTGGCCCCCCCGCCTCTCATTCTGCATTCATAACATGCAACATTTGCACAATGTATCTCTCAAAGGCCCTGAATAGAAGGCCTTAATACTCATGTAAACAACTGCAAACCAATTACTTAATGAATCGGGCCCACACATAATGAGGAGCCTCACAAAGGGCTATAAATGCATTTTTTGCACCAAAGCCTCTGCTTTAAACTACAATCCCTCTGCTGTAGTCCAGGCTTAACTGGCAAATCATAATTATTGTCTGAGACAACAGAGAGGAAGCCATTTTTGTATTTTGAGTCCGGCTCCATCCTCCTTTTGATGAGACTCATCAGCTCGCTGACAAAATAAAGCAAATAATTAACAAGTAGGATGGAGAGGAGGGGAGGAGGAGGAGGAGCGGAAAATACAGGAAGACAGAGAAGAAGAAGGGGCGAATAGATGGAGAAAGGGCAAGCGAGACACACACAGAGAGAAGCAGGGCGAGAGCATGCTGCAGTGTTATGCTTCTGCTTAAGTGCAGGGCTTGCAGACCACTTGTGGAAGCAATAAAGCGCAAGAAGGGACTGTGGTAAGTGGAATGCTTAAATCTAAGCGTCCAGGAGAAGCAAAGAAAAGACGGAGATAAATGGTTGTATGACCAAAGAAAGGATTATGGTCATGGTAGCTCATGTCCTTACTAACTTGAGTGAGATTACAGTGTTAGGCATGTATAACTACCCATTTGTCAAATATACACAACCGCTGATGTCATTCTCTGTCTTTCTGCAAATGTTGTTTAATCCCATATATTGCGGGCTTCCCATGCACATTCAGACAGGAGGACAGGCACCATCTGAGAGGGTCTGTGTCCAACATTGGCTCATGTTTATTAAAGAGGGTGGTCACCGGGGCTGGCAGTGGCAGGTATGAGGGCCACAATAGAGCCAGCCCA
The DNA here is from genome assembly GCF_902827175.1 of Gymnodraco acuticeps. Taxonomy (NCBI): domain Eukaryota; kingdom Metazoa; phylum Chordata; class Actinopteri; order Perciformes; family Bathydraconidae; genus Gymnodraco; species Gymnodraco acuticeps. Next base: position 1,941,051 of record NW_022990295.1, on the reverse strand, counting down.
TTAGGCCCTTCCCTGGACTAATAGGCAGACTGGGAGCTGCCAGGCCAGGGAGATACAGACTCCAGCCCTTGTGTCAGCGTGGTGCCCAGTAATCACATGAAATCAGAGAAGATTATTCCTCATAACGTTTACCCAGCCATTACGACAGCCCAAATGGGTTTTCAGTGAAGAGGTACTCGGAGGACCCGACGTGCAATTGCAGATTTGATGAAGTCGTGTTGATATTCAAATGTAGCTGTGCTGTTCTTAGCTGCCTTCCACCGAGCTATTTATCATTAGATCTTCTTTTCCAACCCACTTAGGGCCCTGATTTGAGAAGCCTAAATGCTTTTCAAGGGTGAAAAATGAAAGGCGATTTGTCCTTGTCAACACTCCTTCTTACCAAACAGTCGTCCCTGATTCTCTTCTTGACATATCTATTTGCCTTCTGACAAACACCCAAAGACAGCGACATTATGACTCCCAATTTATTTATTACAGGACATTTTGATTTTTTGATTTCCCAAACCTGGCTGAACCGGGCAAACAGTGAGTGAGAGGGGGGCTTTAGAGGCCTTTTGTCTTTGTAAGCGAGTTAATGGGTGGCGCCCCCTTGATCTTATGGAAATGAACAGGGAATTATGAGAGCGGCCATGCAAATGTACATCAACCACTTTGGTGTCTGGTGGCCCATTTCCTGTGGCCCGTTGAATAATAACAATGTTCTTACCCGGGGTAAGGGTCTTGATGTGAGGAGCGTTTGGCCCTCCCCAGGTCCTCTTCATGGTCATGATTTATTCCTTCAAAGAGCAAACAGGGGCCAGAAAAAAACATTTGATTTAGACATCTCATCACATAATCTACAATGCGTATTAAGATAGAAACATACGGTGAAGCTTATGAGGGACTTGACTGGTCCCTGATGTTGATATATTGATATGTGATACACCGTTATGTGAGGCTAAGAATATGAGTCTGTGATTGCTAAAAATGTAGTTGATGAAAACCCAGCTTTGAAGACTAAAATGGACTTTCTCCCTGGAATATATTATATTGAAATGGGACCAGTTCAATACAATCTGGCAGCCTCACTTACATTTCCTTGGACCTGATTTATCAGCCATTATTGTAAAAGGAACCTCCTGAATCTTCTGTAATAATAAGAAAAGGCCATCATAGAAGTGCTTCTCCTGTAACCTCCTATGTATGTCTGAAAACTGAGCTGTTTTGATAGTTTTGCATTGTAATTCAGTAGTTGTGATGTATCTGCTGTTATTACTGAGTTTGTAAAAATTAAGAATAATCCAACATATTGTTTGAAATAGACCTTCTTGACATAAGGCCAGTGTTGACCAGTCATTAGGCTCCTGTTGCAGTAGGCTGCATCTCTTACCTGAGAGTTCATCCTCCTCCTCTTCAGAGCTCTGCAGCCTTTCCTGCATCGCTGATTGTTTAAGTAACTGATATGCTTTTGTCTCTGTTCAGGGACACACACACAAAGTCACTGTCAAATATTTGCTTAAAACCTAGGTTTCCAACTTTCAGAGGTTTCTGTGTTTGATGAGACAACACGCTCCAGTAGCTGACTCTTTTGGTGTCAGAGTGGCTGAGAACAGCTCGCTCAATCCGCTAAGCTGTTGATTCTAGCCTACAGCATGTAGCAACAGTTTCCATGAGACAGCAATCAGCATCTTACTGTATCTAAACAACCCCTGCCAGGAAAGGCAATGATTGATTTTCGGTTTTTAAAAAAACACTCATAATTACTTTCACACTGGCACTCTAAAGTAGGTATCACATTTTAAGAGGAGCTGGCACACAAATAAACAGAGCAGGAGAACATAATAAATCATGAGCTGTTGTCTCAATCATGTATCCAAAAAACACACTTACCAAATCAAGGGGGAGAGAACAATGGTGATCTTGTATGACCAAGTCCTGACTTTCTTTTACTTGTAATCATGCTCTAAATATAATATTATATGTGCAGTGTTATGCCACCCACAACACTTTACACAGGCATTGCTTTTACATGTAGTCTGAAAACAACCATTATAATAATAATAATAATAATAATAATAATAATAATGTCTGGGCAATTACTTTCAGTTCCAAGGTCATGGTATTTGATTGTGACATTGATGTTGCTCGCCACAGCAAACCCCTTTCCCTTACAAAATCTTTAGTCATGTTTTCTTTCTACTGGCTCTTTTGATTAGGTCTAGCATTTGGTAACTGGACTCATTTCGCTGGCTGTGCACCTTGGGGATGCAGACACATGAAACAGCCTGTGGGATATCTGATAGCTGAAGGTAATACACAGTCGCTTTACATTTCAGAGGTGCACACCAACTGCTTCCAGGATGCCTTCACATCTAGTATTTTTTCAAGTCCAGCCTTTTCAGGGCATTGTTTAGAAGATAATGAGAAGCGATGACAGATCTCTTGCGCTTCCCACCCTGGCCTCCTGACAATTAAAGCAGCCGCATTATGCCGGGGCCAGCGAATTATCAATTTCGCCGGAATGCCTCAGACCAGGATGAAAACCTAGCTAGTGTTTTTTTTCTTCTGGGAGATAATTAGAGAGAACTAGCACAGCTCTTCAGGTGGGACTTTGACCCTGGATTCACCTTGATCGTCCTGCCTCAGCCATTGGGTGAAAAGAGGCCATTATTCACTGCAGTGGGAGGAAAACAAACCACAACATAAGGACAGTGTGAATGCTGGGGCACCGGTGATGCCTTTTACCTCTAATAGGAACACTTTCCACAGGGCTTTCGGCCTGGCTGTCCTCTTCAGTACTTTGTAGTTCTGTAAGAAAGGGAAGCACATAGTGAGAAGCAGTGGCAGGGAGGAAGGGAGTCTCGGGGTAGAAATGGGAATGGGGGGTCTTTCTTTAGCTCTGAATGGAATGGCCTGTAGGAAAACTGGGCTGTGAGGGATTAATAAAAAAGCTCTATGGTGAAATTGATTTCTTTCATAAAAGCGTAGTTCTCTGCATAGGTAGTTTACACACAAAAAAGCAGTCTTCATCTGTTCCTAGTAATGTTCTTGTTTTACATTGCTGTGCAAAGACAGAGCCTTGGTTGTTTTGAACATTAGGAAGAATATACTAACAGTAACAGTTTTTTTAATTGTCAGAAAATGCATTCCCCCATAATAAATAAACTAAATCCAGCATTCAAATGTGGTGGATAATTGGAATATGCCATGCTTTAAAAAAAAAATAATACATTTCAGTAACCTTGGATCTGTTGCTTCTGTACCGGCTTGGCGGGAGTCACATCAGCGTCCGCCAGGGGAGAAGGAGGACCAGAAGAAGGAGTCGAGTCACTCTCGTCCTCCGCTGAGGGGCACTCCTCACTGGACCGGGACACAAGTGTCCTCAGCAGCACTTTGGCCTGTGAGCAGCACAAATTAAAACCACACTCTTAATTGTTCCCATTTTGTGAAGGAAGTGTCAAATTGAACTCTCGCCGATTAGGCAACTCATTTACTTTGGCCATGGCTGCTCGCACAGGAGGTGCAGCTGAAGCGCGTGTTCAAACGCCAAGAGAAAATAACTTCAAATTCTCTCAGTCATTTAACTAAAAAAAGATTATTTCGCACACTTTCGCTCCCGCTCTGCCTCTCTCTTCTCATCCATGAGATTAGAGAAGCGCCTAAAGAATGCAATCACCCTGGCGTTAATGTGCAACACGTTCCACATATCTCCCCTCTTGGCTGAGGGAATTGAGACAAACTGCTCTCTTCCTCCCTCTCCAGCTCATTTTTTTTTATCTCCGGGGAGATGAGGATACACAATTAAGAGGAGCTGTTCCGGGAGATGAGGAGCATGGAGATGCCACACACCGATTTCCCTTTCTCTCCTTTTTCCCTCCCCCATATCAAATCGTGCCATCATCCTCATCTCTCTTTTGTGATCAAAGACTGCCTCTCAGCCTCAGATGGCCATTTGCAACTTTTAATGAGCACTAATAGGGAGGGGATGATCAGGAGGATTTTGACAGTGACAAACTTTAAGTGCATTGTGAATTGTTATCAGTAGGTCGCAGTGAAGATTGACAAAGTACATGCTTTCATTCTGTTTGAGGGGAAGAGAGGCAAACACATGCCAATCTGAGCTTGCCACTTGGTATTTGATGTTTCTGCACAATAAAAACTGTCTTGATCCTTGTCCCCGATATCCGTCTTTGTTTTTTTTGTTTTTTAGTCAAATGTACTGTGGGTTGAGGGCTCTCGCGGACCCACTGCATTTTAAATATCAATGAATGCAACTGTTAGCACTTGAATATTCAAAGGGCCTCTTTGAGTGTGTGCATGCGAGCTGCATGCTCCCATTTGTCGGAGTAGCCAGGCTGTGTGGCATTACGTGAATGGACATTTCTGTTTGCTCTTGTGCGAGGAGAGTAAAGCTGTTGTATGTGGACAGAAAGAGAGCAGAGAAGAAGAAATCCAGGGAGGGAGGGAGAAATAGATGGAGTAGATGGAGTGAGAGCGATAAAGGGGGAGAAAGATTTTCACTCAGGCTTTTCCTGATGCACTTGGACACAATGATGTAGATGGCAGTGGCTCTCTTCCTTTTGTCAGTTCATATTTTCAAGAGGCTCTATAGTGTGCCTCTCAGTGCGTCTGGGACACTGGAGCTAGATCTCCGAGCCACAAGAATCCCAACAACATTGGTCCTCAACTAAACGTATAAAACTGCATGTATATGATCATTCCTGAAGATTCCTGACATATATCTTGACATCTATAGGTTTCAAGTATGAATATTAATTGTAATTCCTGTCTTTGTTTAATTGAGCATGATCTGCACAAGGTCAATGAGCAGGAAATTATAAATAATCTTTGTGGTGAGAGTCCAAATGGCTCCCTCATTCAATCGGACCCAGCTGATGGCTATACTTTTGGCTAATGCCGTATTAAAAGCAAGTGTTTCTCAGATGAATACGCCACGTGAGATGAAAGAAGCCAAGCAGAGGCTGTAATTTGCGATTAGCGCACGGGTCAGGGTTCCCCTTCTGTCTAGGTCAACGTGTGGAACAATCTGATGAGTCGGCAGCCAGGGCTTGGTTTCAAACGCCAGGCACCAAAAGCATGCAAAGAAATAAAAACAAGCCTATTTGGAAAGAAGAAAAAGGATGCATTCTACTCCTGGGGTCATATGTGTGTTAATGTCTGCTTGCTATTGGGAGTGGGTGCCTTGAAAGTGTGTGACCTTGCATTTGTGTGTAGAAGTGGCATGTGTATGTGCCTCCAACGCTACCTGGTGGCTGTAGGTGGCATGGCGCTCCAGCAGCAGCGGCGTGAACAGCTGGACCAGGCGCTCAGTGCTGAGGACACGCTGCTCCTTCAGCAGAAGGGCGTGCTTGAACCAGCGATCCCACAGCCGAGCGGCATCAGGAGGGAGGCTGGTGCTGGGGTGAGGGTGGGGGGAATTAGGAGAAAGAAAAACATAGGCTTTTCTTATTGAATACACAGAGGGACATTTGTAAATAATGTAACTGTAAAAGACGCTTTAATTATCGGGAACATTGAGAAATAAGGATAGAGAAATAAGATTTGTTCTCATAAATGATTCTCTAAAGGCTAATTGCTAATCCTAACACTTTATAAGAATGACAGTCAACCCTGAATACACAGAGACTAATATAGCACCAGGTTGAAAACTAGATAAAAGGTCAAAGCGCCAATAGGCATCTCCAGAGGAAAGTGAGGGACACTGCTGGATGTGTTTCTTTAGTTGGAGGTCTCGGTGAAATCAATAGAGTAGTGAAGCAAAGCATGGATTTGGCTCAGAGTATAATTACTCATTATCCAAAGGACTGGAAGTCACAGATAGGGCATTTTAATTTACTCATGACATTCACCCGTGCAGTGTTGCCGCACGAGGTGATACCAAAGATGACCTTTATGTTTGTGGACAAGGGGAGGCTGTATCGAATGGTAGCGTGCACGATATCTTCAGCGACTGTTGTAAAGTGCGAGCCCTCTCCCCCACTGTCAGGTCCAGAAAATATTAATAAAATGCAGCTATCCTCTCTTTGTCTAGAAAGTGGAATTCATTTTCTCCTGTAAGTCTGTTCTCTGTTTCCATGGAACAAATATATCTGTTGAACTGTGTAGCTGTCGGTTGGTATTTGCGCTCTACTATAACCCTACTTATAAGGAGAGTTAAAAATGTAATCACAAAACACATAATATACCGGGTTTCTGCAAGTTTCAATACATTCGTTTAAGGATTTTGTAAGACCTTTAAAGGGTAAGGAATGCAATTTAAGGCCTATTTTATACCAATTGTGGAGGGAAAAAAGTGTGAAGGATAGGAAGAAAAGTCCCAGAATGAGTTGCAAGTAAACACATAAGCAATGTCAGAAGAGCTCATCTATGTCTTCATTGCCTTTCAAAGACTGATGTTTCGCCTTTTTTTTTTTTGAGAGGCATCATGGTAGCTGAAAGTGCTCAGATTATTTCTGACCGGACAGCACAATTGTGATTGGTTCCATATTTAGTTTTGAACAGAAAAATCATGACTTTTTTCCCCAAAACACTGAAGCTAATGACGTTTACTTCATAGTCCAAATGTTTTTGGTTTTGGAATTAAGAGGATTTAAAGGGGGCCCTATTATACTTTTTGGGGTTTTCTCTTTCCTGTAGTGTGTTATATAGGTTTTTGTGCATGTCAATGGTGTGCAAAGGCTAACATCCCAAAATGTCTTTCCCACACACTGCCTGAAGTTTACTTCAAAAACATAGTGACATCACTATGTAACACACACGTTTCTATTGGCTAGCCGTCCACCACATTCACATGATAGGCTAAGGGGTGGGAAAACTCTTAGTGGGTGACCAATTACAGAGTCGGCCAGCTAACCAATCAGAGCAGACTGGGCTCTGGTTTCAGACAGAGGGTGAAAAGAGGTGCTGCAGCACAGGCAGTCTGAGATAAATAAAGAGCTTTTTGAACATTAAAGCATGGAGACATGTCACAGAAGAGGCACAACATACAAAGATGAACCTGAAAATGAGCATAATAGGGCCATTAAGGACAGCAAGAACCCTGCTATGCCCCACTATATTTGATCTTTTTTGTGTGTGCGTTGTTTTTCTTTTTTTTCTCAGAAGTCGTAGTTTGTTCCGAATGAAACATAATGCACAGTTCTGAAGGTGAAAAAATTACCTGAGTAGTAGAGTTCCACGAAACGATTAAACCTGACAATGCCATTGTGAACTTTTTATAATTCCACAATAATCTGTGTCATTAAGAGAAGAAAAAGCACACACACACACTACAGAATAAATGAAACAAAAACACGACAACAGTCTTTAGTGTTGGATTCCCAGGAGGCCTTACCTTATTGCATTAGGCTCAGTGCTGGACTGCTGAGCATCCACTAGATCCTGAGGTAGCAGGCAACCCTTTTCTGTGCCCCATGACAACCTCTGAAGCTCATGAAGGATGACTGCTCCACATGCTTTAAGGTCCTCGCCATTCACGCCCTTGCCACCGTTACAAAGGCTGTTCAATATATAGAGAGCAGTCAGCTATTGCCATGGAGCCCCACGGGTCAGGTGCACACAGAGGACATCCAACAGCTGCTAACACTCCACACACAGTAAACAAGCGTGATCATACACATCAATGCACATGCACACAAAATATCCCAGGAAGAATAGACACTGGACTGAGGGTCATAACACACGATCGCCACTCTGGTTACTATTGAAGATGTTGTTGACATCATTTACAACACTCATAGTCGCATAGATGGGGATAAACTGGGTTTAAAAAGAGTGCAAAAGCTTTCATTCGCCAGACATTTATCCGTACTTTACAACAAGAACTGTAATTATGGTAAATTAATCATGCTATGAAATATAAAAAGGCTTATGAAAAATAAGCCCGGTCTAATGAAACACGTTCTCCATCCTCCATCTCCCCTAACTCCCACTAACAATTCAACAGGGTGGTTACTATAACAATCCTGTGTGTTTGAAAACCCCTCAGAATTAAAGACGTGCATGTTGGTGATGACACTTCATCTAAAGTGAGAGCCCTTAGCAGAAGGATAATATGTTTTCCTCGTCTGCACAAACTGCTCCATGGCCGTTAAATAAATAAACACAGCATTTAATGCAGCGATAAGATTGTAAAGTCTGAGGTAAGACAGGAAGGGTATACCGGATAATTCTCTGGAGTTGTCTTCCATCAATCGAAGCATCCTCGTACACACACGTCTGCTCACCATGGAGTCGTCCTTCGATGTCGTCTAGCAGATTAAAGAGTCCTTCCTGGGAGAGACTAAATACATGTTTCCCATTCATTTGGTGAAAGGAGATAGAAAACGCAGGAGGCCATGTGATCGATATGCTTGATATTTGTAATAAATTACTAAAATAGGTGCAATTTGAGAGAAAAATCTTTGATGCATTTTTGCACTCAAGGACTGCTTGAGGAATCTGATCATTAGAAGAAGAAAAAAAAGGTACTTAACAGACAAGCAATTCAAAGCATGTCTGCGCCACATGTAATGACAGGTTGTGTTTGAAAACTGTCATTCAAAACTAGAGCTTGTACAATTAGCTGAATATTGTGGAAATACAACTTTAAATCAGCCTTTATTTAAATGGCCAATTCAACTTAAAGGGGACCTATCATGCAAAATGCACTTTTGTACGTCTTTTATACATGAATATGTGTCCCCGGTGTGTCAGGGAACTCACCAAGTGTCAGAAAACACAACCCTCTCTCTTTTCCTCCATACGCAAATCTCTAAAAACGGGGCTGCAACGGAGCTGATTATTATTTGAATTTTTCTGACGTCAGAAAAGGGGTGCTCCGCCTATATGGGCAACTCTCCACCTATCAGGGGAATGAGAGACCGCTCGAAAGCGCTGGAGACGCTGTAGTACATATGCCAGGCCTGTAAGTGGTGCTGTAGTCTGCCAGAAAAGCAGAATCAGCCCTTGCAAAAACAGGGCTGGAAAAGAGCAAATAGAGCGAAATGAGGCATGGCTAAAATGCATGATCTGTTTGGTATTTTGAAAAAAAAACTTCACAGACATGTTTTATATAGTTATGGCCCTACAATATATGTTTCAAATATAGCATGATAGATAGATCCACTTTAATTATAAATAGTATATACAGTATATATATATATCCAATGTAAAAAGTCAAACAAAATGACATTTACATTTCTAAATACAAGGAGAAAGATTTCCCCCAAAAATGTGGGCCTCGAGATGATTTCTCTTCATTTTGTTAGAGATTTACTTTAATCTGGTGCTGTATGTGCTGCAAAATGAGAAATGGATGCCTAATGCATGTGGATATTGAGAATCCATCTCTTTTTTGAGCATTAAGCTCTGGGTGGCCCTCTTTGAATTCTGCCATGAAAACCCCAGCCGAGAGATCCTGAGCCCCCTACATAAAAGGGGCCAAAAAGAATTTATGACAATCTGTAATGGGCTCCTGGGTTAGGGGTCAGCAAACAATTGCTCCCTCTTTTTTGCAGGTTGTTTCCTGGTAACATCCTGATTAAGCTGGCAGCTCGAATTATATCCATGACATTCTGTAGTGTGCAATCCGTCTGTGCTAAGTCCTCTTCAGTGTGGCTGAAGTAGCATAGGCAAAAGCTATCTTTTTTTTTTCTCTCTCTCCCTTATCATCAGCGTGGGCCTTGAAATAGTCATCTTTCTCTTTCCACTTTATTTGTCAATGCTCTTCAAAAAGAGACCTTTAGAGAGGGAGAAAGTGAATTAGTTGTGTTTTTCTGCAAACCCCTCTCCCTCTCTCTCATTGTATTGGGCCAGCATTCATGTCAAGGTCCCCGACCTCACTTTAGATGCTGCTGTTGTCCGCGTGTCGACATCATCAGGAGCGCGTATTGTTAGCTAGGAGGAAGGGGTCAGCCTCTACGCAGCGATATTGCTCTACAGTGTACAGCACTGGCTCCGGTGTGATTTACCACACGGAACGGTCTCATTGTGGAATGATTAGTGTCAGAGGAATCTCACAGACGGCAAATATAACAGACAAAGGAATGGGAAAACCACAAGTAATAACAGCACATTGAGCATGGGATTGCCAGGCAAAATCTGGGATGGACCCCACCACACAGTGTACAAAGTACAGTGTGACAACGTGCAACAACACCACTAAATACAAGTCATCTTTGCAAAGATAAAGCTAAATACTCGAATGACATTGCAAAACTTTTGCATATTTGTTTTCATTTTACATCTAGTATTGGATTTTTCAGAACTTAAAATTGTAAGGCGTACTGCCACCGATGAATCGTGCAGTTCAGGGACGACACATGTGAGAAGAGGACACAGGGAGGCCATTATGATGAGTCTCGAAGGGAAAAAATACCTGGAGGATATTTCAGTCGTACCCTCACTCACCCCAGCCATGCTGGAGGAGAAATATAATGGGATAATCTAATGAATTGCTCAGGCTTGTTTTTCCTGACGGTGAGCAGAATGGAGGGAGTGATACAAACTCTAACCTTACGAAAGAGAGAGAGACAGAGAGAGACTGGATGCTCTCTGAGCTTTACATCAAAGCCTCTGGTTTTCTCCTCGCACACAGAAGCCCTCCGTGTTAACAATGAAAGATGCAGCCCCCTCCCATCGTTTCCCTGGAGCAGGCTAACTGCAGTTCCTCTTGAGGTCACACCATAAACAGTATAGTAGACCACACAAAGACACAATCATTCACAAACAAACATGCAGTACTCTCATAGAGAAATTACAAATCTTCAACTTTTTAGATTTTTAGAACATTTGAATACACAAAATAATATGTTTGCGGTAAGCAATATTTAAATTGTGGCATTTAATATTATTTTGGTCGGTAAGTGATTGACTCCCTACTTGTAAATGCTCTGATGTATCTACGTTGTTGCAAAGCCCACAAAAAAATAAAAAATGGTTTTGTTTAGAACAAAATAAGTGTGCAACTTGGTGCTTAGCTTAAAACAACCACGCATATAATGATTAATAGGAATAATGTAAGTAACACTATCCCTCAGAATATGGTCAAGAAAAATAAAGTGTTCCTGTTCTTTTTAGGAGCATAGGCGCTCCTGTTCATTATATACTGTATTTCGTAGTGGAAATGCAGAGACTGTGGGTGCAAACATTCACATGGGATTTTCTGTGGCTCTAACCCCATCCAAAATGATCCTTCAACTCAGAGGCCATCATCACGCTAAGGATTTGTGGCTGTAAGTGCTGTCCACATGCCCACCCTCCAGAACACTCTATGGTGCCACACATTTCCTCCTCCACTGGGGACTTCCTGAGGTCTCTCGAGCAGAAAATTGCTCTGTTACAGCATTATCTTGGATTATGGCAATATTGTTAGTGACAGGTCCTGAGCTCTCCCTATAAGATGCATCACTGCCACCACCGCTGCTGCCGCTGAGCCACAGAGAGCGCGGTGGCACCGACCGTGACTCCCACAATCCTCTCTGTCAGCCTCTGATGTGATGGTGGCAAGGACTGTACGCTGTCTCCTATCATTAACAGCCCTCTGTGGTTCAGCTCGGCTGTGCACAACATTCCCCTTCCTCAGCCTGCTTAGCCTTAAATCTTGGCAAAAAAAAAATACTGACTGCATTGTGCACATTTTAAGAAGTGTTGGTGTTTTCCCCCATCAACGCAGTTTGACAATTCAACACAACAAAGTACAGAAATCTTAAATACTCTACCTTTCCAAGGTCACCGCTGGAGCGGAGGACTGGCCGTTTGACTGGGGTTTGTTTTTGGACCCGTCAGAGTGGAGGGAGGTTTCAGGACTGTGTTGATTTTGATCATTGCTCAATTCAGAAGTGGCATTTCTCTCAGGTGCCACACCCTCTGGTGGATCCTCATCCAGCTCAGATTGTGTCAGGGAAATGGACAGGTCGCTTGCAGTGCTCTCGGACAGCTGCACATCAGAGCTAGGTGTGCTGACGCTCTCGCCTCTACCTGAAAGTAAATACATTTCAGTTAAAACTATACAGATATTCTATAATAAGCATAAGAAACAGCATTGCAAACCTGGTATATCTTCAGCTTCTTCTCCGAAAGTGGTTTGAGGCAGGAAATGGCCGAGAGCTCTCTCCACATCTTCCATTATGGGTGGCTGATGAGCCGCTTCTCGGGGGTCAGAGTGCTCTACAGGGGAATTATCAGCCTTCATGAGTCTACTGCTGCTGGGTTTCTTCTCAAGCCCCGTCAAGGTCACTAAAGGTGATGGTTCTTGTTCATCATCACTTCCAAAAGGCACATTGCCAGCTGCGCCTGTTAATGCGCGGACAGATGGGAGCATCACCATCGTTCTTTCATGTTTGTCACTCAAATTACAGCCGTCTGGGGAATCGTTTGAGCCTGAAATGTCATCTGATAAATGTGCTCGGTTGCCGGCGGCATCCTCTCCGCCAACTCTGAAGTCCTTCAAAAGGCCACTTGGTAGACGTTCGCGGGAGTGCATGCTGCGATTGGGTGAACGATGCAATGCTTGGTGTGAGTGTACACTTGTGGTGCCAGCTTCAGCGTCAGACCCTCTGGAGGTCTGGCGGCCCATAGAAATGACTGCTGATGGCTGTGTAGAGTCCCTAACTGGATGAGAGAGGGAGCTGTCCTGGTGCTGTCTGTGCACAGCGTCAACCTGCAAATAAGTGAGAAAATACAAATCTGTGTATTTACACATTTCCATTCCGTTATAAAAATGTTTTTTTTTTTCAAATAAAACTGATCTTCAAAGACATTTCATTTCTTGCTTCAAAACAATTCCACTCAAGTATGTTTACTATCCACTTTTCAAATTTGAATAAGCGTGGCTCATTTGGGACAAGGTCAGAATTATTTTTTACAAACAGCTTTCCGAAAAATGTCTCAAGATCAATGTTTTAACTTTATTATTTATCCAAGTTTTGATTCATGTCGGCAATGTCACCGAGAAGGGACGGGGGGCTGGGGGGGGACGGGGGGGGAGTGAAGCAAAAAAGCCTCCCTCCAAACATAATAACAAAAAGCATGGCTTCTGTTTCTTTTCTGATAAGCGTCTTAAATACCAAACAGTTAGCTGCTTAATAACATTCACTGTAAACCATGCAGCCTGCCCAGCAGATCCACAAAGTAGGTAAAAAAAAAGAGGAAAAGTTAATTTCTTGGCTGAGTGATTCCATCGGTAGCTGCAGGGCAAAGTAGAAAGTGTTTCACTAAAGTAGCAATTGATTCTTCTATCAATCTGCGGCACGCGTGTGCTCTTCCAAGGAATGTATTAAATATGAAAATCATATCCCGTTATCATCTGTCTCCAGCTTTCAGCCCGGTAAGCTTCCCTTAATGAATGCTGCAGCCTGAGGGACATGCACACTGCCAGCCAATGGCTTGTATGCATAATGGAGTGACGGTACCATTTTGCTCATTACAATATCGACAAGCTGACGGGGGTTTTGCACACAGTTACAAGTGACTGCTCTAGACAGCATGCTCCAAGTTATTATGAGATGTCTTAGACATTTCATCTAAAAGAGCTTTAACTGCTTTAAGTGAAGGGAGAAAGCAGCTATGGACTTGAACTACATCGCTTGTACAGATGCACCAGCTAGGATTAGGACACCTGTGCTATTACAGATACACAGTTTAAATGTAGACTCCTCTACAGATTTACCAGGCATAATGTCTACTTTCCTTTGTTATTCCAAAGCTGAAAACACAGCTTGATAGAACTGAGATTTGCATAGATGGTGTAAACATTTCAAAAAGGAAGGATCTAACGTAAGTAAAGCAACTGCTATTTTTAACCATGAAAATATATGTGATAAAACAAACATACGACAGAGGTCACACAGGACATAGATCCATCAAGTACAAATTCATACACCCTAGATATGAATGCACTTGTTATAGTATTCAGTTTGAACATCCTAGCATTACCATTGCTGCATCAAGTTCTTTCTCCATATTCGTCTTTGCTTCCATACATCTAGAAATCTTTTTGAAAAAGTCAGCGTGTAGGAGATGTAAAGACAGAATAAAGAAAATATTAGATTAAGATAAGAGCAGACAAATGACACAAAGGTCATAGTCAAGATATTTAACTGACAGACAAACTAACACTGCATGCTAGGATGTGAATGTTATATTGCTGTGATAGTGTTGTTGAATATTATCTGAATGTGGGTCAAATCAGAAGGTTTGAAAAAGAAAAATGTGACAGCGTCAAGGATCAGTCAATCACAACGGGTTTTCCCAAGCGAGTGTCCTCTGTGTAGCTGCTGACATCCTTTAGCATTTATCTGACCGGCCAGACTAAACTGCCTTAATCCCAACTTCAATTAAAAACAACCAATGGCCATTTTAAGGGCACTTGGATTAACTCAAACATGCCAAAAAATGTCATAAAAACAATGACGGTTCAGAGAAGCAGGCAATTAAAAGACAGCTTTACCCAATTTCGAATTTATCCACTCGGTATTTGAAAGTTTTGCACAACCAATAAACAAACATGTCATAAATGTAAGCACATCATTATGTGTAACTTCCCGTTATGTTTTTCATTGCCCCAATCAGAGTTAAAAGTGAAAATCTAGGTGACTTCAGACAAAGGAGACAAAGCAGCAGGACAACCAAAATAACAACAGACATGTCGGACTCATAAAGCATCAAGAGGAAATAAACCAACTGCTTGAGGGGAGAGAATGACTAAACCTCTGGAGCACTTCACAGCCTCTATATTGGGCAATTAACTCAGCGAGTCATAATTAGCCAATTTTGTTAATTTGATATTAAGCTGTCAAGCACTGTCGTTGAGTTTTAAGTGATAATCTGACTGGCTCATTGTTTTCTCCCTCGTTCATTTGCCTGTCGTGATAAATTGCACAGTTTGAGTGTTTACTATTGTCACATCAAGCAATTGCAAGCAAACATGTCTACTCCATGTTCAATTACTGCACATCATTAAGGCAAATGTTTCATTATATTGTGAGTTTATTGTTCTTGTTCCCTGTCCTAGTATGTTGGGTAGTATTTACTGAGCACAAAGTACTACAAAATACAAATAAAATAGTTCAACTATATTTAAATACTGCTTTTTAGACAAAGGTACAATTGTGTGAACCTGGATAAACCCCCATGGCAAGATCTTTGCAAAGATGTTTTTAAATAAAACTCCATAATGAGAAAGCTGCTACACTGAACAATTGAAATGGTGTGCATGTGTGTGTATGTGTGTGTTTTACCTTTTGTTGTTGCAGGGGGCCATGGTCAGGACGATATTCCTTCATGCTAATTTCTATGCACTCCACATCTCTCAGAAGCTCAAGGTTTCTCCTTTTCGCTCGTGCTTCCCTGTCACAGATTTCTTTGAGATAACTGCGCAGTTTGGAACACTTTATCTGTGAGCTGAAGGCAATGGAGAGCTATTATTCCAGAGAAATATTATCAAGGAGCATTGTCAAAAAAACAAGAGCTTGACTTCTCAAAAGAATAGGTTAAGCACAATATGCTTTAAATGCAAATCGTATTCCCAACTCTCGTATCAGCTGTTTTTAAATGGCATGTTCATATTTACTAGAATCAATTTGCAATAAAAAATGGCTGTTCAGCTTACTGTTTATATTTTTAACAAAAGACAAATCAGATAAAATACCGGGGTCTTTTTTACATCATTCCAAATAAAAATGCTTATATGGCTATGCTGAAAACAGTGATGGAGACAATATGTACATCCTTTATTTAGGTAGAAGTACTTATACTACACCTTAAATGTATTGACATTTAACTTTAGTCATAAAATTAATCAAAACTGAAAATTACATTTACACAATTAATCTTTAGGAATAGAAGCAAAGCTTTACATTTTAGAAGCTGGAACTATGACATGTTATACACAAACAATTACTAGAATTAGCAGATATTGTTGTCAACTAATCTTCTGTCAACCCATGACTTGTTTCGGGTAATACAAATAATATTAGATCATCACCAACATATTTGTAAAGTTCCTTCAATATTTAGTTACTAGTAATTGAATATGTCACATAATAACATAGTGGTGTAAAAAGTAAGAGTACAAGATGTCCCTTTGTGATGTAGTGTAGTAGAAGTTTAAAGTTTAACAGTACTTAAGTTAATTTACTTGAGCAAAGCTACATTTATAGAAAGGTCTTTCTACTTAAATATCTCATCTATCAAAGGTACAGCTTAATATGAAAGTCAAGGTATGAGAACAAGGTAAAGTAATCCCTTTTTTCTATAAAGTAATCCGTATAACTTACATTCTTTTATCAGATCTGGAGTAAGCAAACAGTTCCCTCTCCAGCTGCAGCCTCCGCTTCTCCCTGCACACAGAGTCAGAGGGGCTGTCACCCACACCCTGCAGCATCCCCGTGGTTTGCTAGGCTAATTGACGGCTAATTATCACCAATATTAGGGGTAATTATATATTTACTCGTTAACAAACTAACCGTAGTGTGTGTGCTAATGTTAGCATGCGAATTGATTGCAAAATATCTGCTACATGCGTATGCGTATGCTGATATTCCTCTTACTTACAAACACGAAGGTTAGCTTCATTGGAACGTTAGCTAATTAGCAACGATAACACTCACAGTTATGTAGGGTTAGCTTTCCATTCATGTATTACAAGAACAACCGCAATATAACTGATGTTATCTTCGTGTAACCTACAAAGTAAACAGACTACCAGAAACGAGTTATAATGCAGCTAATTCTTCAGACTTCACTGGTTAGCTAAGCAGCTAGCCTGCAGTCTGCCTGCAGGAGGATGCTACCAGGCGGCCGAGAGCACAACTCGAGTCCGCAGTCTACACTTGGCCTCGTTTCGTTAACGACAACATAAGGAAACCTCACCTTTTATGCATGCTCTGTTGAATCGATGTTATCTTCTCATAATACTGGTCCTCACTGCGAGCCATGTTTGCAATTTTCTCCCGCTTATGCGCTGCAAAGCCGAGTAAGATGATGAGGAGGAGGATGGCCGGTGTTTACATTGGTTACCATGAGCACCGCTTCCCAGAAAGCATTGCTGATAAACACAGAGCACGTGGTGGTGGTGGTGGTGGTGGTGCAGGCGCGAGCCTCACATTCACCGCAAGCCCCCCTTCGATATTTTGTTTGTCCTTGCAGAGTTTTATTGTTTACGACAAAAGTGAGTTCCTGCTGTCTCAAAAGAACTGTTAGGTGTCGGGTAAGAAAAACGGTAGTACTTACTACAAAGAAACACTTTGAATATTTCCTTAAACATCTTACTGTAGTACTTTGAACATGTGATAACTAGATATAAGTTTCAACAGTATGACTGGCTCTAAATGTCGTAATTGGTGTGCAAAGGCAATTACACATCCTGTATAAATTATACCTTTAAGGTTAAATATATATAAAACCTCATATTTTAGAAAACTCCCCCAACCTGTCAACATTTGTCTGTAACCTTACTGGGCTAAATACCATCCATTAAAATGATTTATGTATCTTCATTTGATAAGACTCCCCCTCTCTATCAGATACACACTGATGTCTCATTTACCCAGATGGATACTGTATCATCCCCTGATCTTGTCTTGCATTATCAAAGTTCACAACTGACAGTTCTTATAATGTCATGTTTTGACTGCAGCAGCATATCATTGTGTCAAAGCGACAACACTACACATCCTTGCTGGGATTATGAAATTGACAGCCTCATCCAAATGCACACCCTAATCAAGCAATTTCCCCAATTCCAGTCCCATCAAATTGCTCTTTAGCTGTTGAACTGGGGAGTTTTGTTGTCCTTTTCTAATGCTAATCTGCCCTATTCAGCATCTCTCTATGAGGCTATTTGTTGTCAAATAAATCCCCTTGTTTGCCTCCTGCATGTATAATTGATATTGATGCCAGGCTTTTTGTTTGTGCTTTAGAGAGCTGAAAGGCGGTACTTCGGAGGTTATGAAGAAAATTGGACTTGCAACATTGCTGTTCCAGCTGAGCACAGCTGAGGTTGAAGCCGGGGATCGACCTTTGTTGGATCTCATACTGTGCAATAATCATTTTCAGACTAATGTGGTTCACAATATAGACAACATTCACAACCACGGTTTTCTCATGATTTCTCATTTACTTTGTGTATCAGGCAGAACACTCATCAAGATGCTGGCACCATGTGAGACTGCATCCAAAGTAAAGACATGTTGAAGCCGAATGCATATTGGTGAGTCCGATTTCAGTTAATTTGCATAGGAAAATGCACAACATAACTTCCAAGCTCATAATTATTTGTCTTTTTGCTCTTCTACACCGATTTTTTTCTTCAACTGCATTCATACCTCTACATTAATCTATCTTCAGTAGTTGCTTCCTGAAATGTTTACAGCCTATATGGTGCTTAACAAAAACAGTTTTGATGATAAAGTTGGTATAGCCTTTACAAGTGTTTATCAGTAAAAACTAAAAAAGTGCCATGCGTACGTTTTTTAAATTGGATTTAATAAATGGCTACTCTGAAAATATGAGTTTTCCTATTTGTAGTTTTATACAGTGTGTCTGCCTGCTGCTCCTCTGGAGACATACACAATGCGTACGGCCATTGATATGCCCTAACAGAGGTCACAATTTGCATAAGAATTAACAGCTAGTAAATTAAATTGATATTCAGTGCACATCTCCGTTGAATCCTTCAGACCTTTGTTCCCCTCCCTGGCAGAGCCCATTTTCAGCCCCTAGCTAGTCAGAAACATCTGTGCAGTTAATAATTTGATAAACAGCTTACACAAATGCTAAATTATCTTCTCCGCCCCCTCCCCTTTTTCTTCCTCCCCTTGTGTGAGACTTGGAACAGTTGGCTCACCTCTCTGTGGCGTTGGGTTTATCTGTCTTTTGTGGCTGCTCTTCCACAGCTCTGGTTTTCATGGCTCTCCCTTCACTCCTTTCACTATCACCTAGATACTGAAGCAGTGTTTGGGGTTAATGCAAATCCTCAGTTCTCATCTATGAAGGAAAAAAGGCGTAGGAGTTGCCTATTGTTGCAAGTTTAAAATGAACTTCGTCTGAACATTTGTTATTCGTTCATTCAAAGTCCTGTCTGGATAGCATTTACACAAAATGTTGAGGAAGAACTGTGACATTTATCAACACATTTGAACATTTACAATGCCATTGTGTTTCCACTGAGCTAAAGCCCATTGTTTACACAGGACTCGGGAGTCACTCGGGTGACTCCCTGTGCAATTGCAAATTAAGGTCTGACATATTTTTTTCCGGAGAGCATTCTACATCAGAGTGCAAAAGCTTTCAAGTTCCATGTGTTAATTCAATGGTCACTTGTTTCTATAATTGGCTGATACCACTAGCGGAAGAGATTTGACTGGGCTTTTATAATCGTTTCAAAAAGTAGCCACTTGTAGTTGGCACAGGTATAGCTTGATTTTCACAAAGATATATTAAAAAAGATTAAATGTGTCCAGACGATGATATTAGTAGTATCTGTTCAGACCCAGGGCTGATTTTAAAAAGGGTACACAATATAACAGTACATTTGTGTGTGTGTGTGTGCACACGTGTGCCTGCCTGCCTGCCTGTGGTTTATTTGTGTGTGTATGTTTTGCGAGTGCAATTTTGTCTATGAGAAGACAGCAATTAGTTAAGTGCTATCAAGTGGATGAAAAGCTGCAACAAATCCCTTTTATAATTTCACGGAAAAGAAAGCTGACAACATAGAATCGGGTGGAGGGGAACTAGTTTCCAATGCTTGCTTTTCCAGTTACAACTTATGAAGAAATTGAACACCAAGAGTCTGTTCTAGGCAGTGTCAAAACACATTAGGTACTTTTTCTGTTATTCGTTCTTTAAAATGTATTTTTCTTTCCTTCTATCACTCAGGATGAGTGAGGAGATCAGATTGTGCATGATGCTGCACTTGTTGGTTATTTGAATAAACATCAGGCCAGTCTCGAGTGCTGTCTGAGAGCACAATGCTTCAGTGTGGTTGTGAACAAAGACTCCCAGGTCTAATGACAGTGGCCTGTTGTTAGTGCATGCACGCCTTGTGATGTCGTAGTTTGCAGAGTGGATTCATTCTCTTATTTTCCTTCATTTTTGTTATTCTTTCCCTTGGACATCCGCCACTAGTGAGTCTCACCCTTCCAATCATTTTCACATGTTCACGGCCCACAAGCAGACCCTGTCAATGGGCGAGAGAGACGGGAAGCAGAGGATCATCTCTGAGTTTGACAAGAGTCTGTGAGCCTGGAGTTTGACAGACAGCTGAGAGCTACACAGGTGTGCAGCAGCAAGTAAGGGCAGCGTGTGTGGTTGTCAGATGATGAGATTCCTGTGGGCTGGGCAGTTCGGGTCAGGCGTCTGACAGCAGGGGCTTCATGTTTGCTCCTGTAGTTGGCCCGGCTGGTTACACTGATCCCCGGCCTTCCTTAAGACAGTGCCCTTCCACCTCCATGTTTACCAGCTCAGGCTGGAAGGCAGCATGTATTTTGCACTGAAGTGAACCTATTATTGGTGCTGAACTAGTGGACAGCTTGTGTGTGTTTTTGATCTTGTGTCACTGTGCATCTGTATGTTCCATTATATTCAGGTTTTTGAAAACATTACACTTGGGTTCACTTATATAATAATAATATTTTTACATTTTTTACTGATATTTGACAACTTATTTTGGCCGATTGCAGATACCTGTATACACCCATATTTCCACCTTATTGCAGAGAATACATTTGAACTATTACCATGCTTCCTGTAAGCATGACGGCTCATTGGCAGATGCAGATATAAAATAGAATGCTTTTCAAACTGTCCACATTCAGTGGGCACAATTCTTCAACTTAAGTTACATGTAATACATACATTTTTTCATTATTTTTCCGATAAATGTTTAAACAAATCAGAAAATGCTACCCCACTCCAACAGGCTGGCAACACCGCCGACATACAGTATATTGTTATAGAAATATTGTTTTTGCACCTACTACTTCAACATTTTGAATTGCCTATGCATTATCTTTTTTTTTATCGGCCTATAATGAAAGGAAACGTTTATTTTTGTCCGATAACAACATATGATTTTAAAGCCTTTATCTGCCAATACAGATGATGTGCTAGTATCTTCATGCATCGCATTCTAGGATTATAGAATGTTGGTCTGTTTTACAGCATCATTTCAAAAACATTATTCATATACAGTAAAAATGCAATAATGGAAGATTTAATCAGCAATTTCTATACGGCATTCTACATATAAAACCAGGGTCCGTCCTGTCTGAGTAGGAATAGACAGCTCATTATATGAGCATCTCTTCCTACATTCAAAGAGCCAATCCAGTCCTGGGTGGCCTATTTGACCCCGTTCTCCAGGAGATGCCAAAGGGCACATGTCACTTCCACATTAATGCATTAGGGAATGCTTTATTTGTTTGCGTGAGGGGCATCCTCTCCTGTCTCTTCCATGGGTCACACTCGATTGACACTGCTACTGGATATCATGGCGCTTATGTGGGTTTAGTCTTCCAGGTCAAATTATCCTTTCGATTTGAACTGAAATTGGGAATGGAAGAGGCAGGGATCATCTCAGGCCCACTGCCTCTCCCCTGTATTAAGCCATCAGCGTGTTGTAAGGCGAGCTCATAATGAACCCTGTCACCGGCACCACTGCATCAATATCCCCACAACACAGCATGCATATTGATTGCAGATTGTGAGTGCGAGAACATGCGTGTGTATGTATGCGATGTGTGTGTGCATGCTCACCTTTTTTTTCGAGCAAGGAGCAAGGGAATCATGTTACTCTCCGACTGATTAGAAAGCTCATGCATAGGAAATCACGACAGAGACACTGCACCCCATCTGCCCGCAGTGCAGGTGAAAACAATTTACACATCGGCAGGCTAATGGATACATTCATAGGGAGCACAGACAGAGGGAACGAGGGATCAAGGGGGAGAGGGAGAGAAAAACGGAGAGAGAAAGAGAGAGGGCTTGTAATGGGCCCAGGCCGATGCAGGCCAGTGGCCCTGCTCATGCGGCCATGCCAGATAGCAGCGTATCAGATAACATATAATCACCGGGATCAGAGATTAATGAATGCGGTCGTGACCCACCAGAGCAGGCTTTTGCCCGCGCTAAAGACACTTGTAAACAATTCTACTGGGTGAAACATGGCAATAATATGTTGATTCAGCAGGTAATGAGGTTCCCCCTGAATCAATACCCCCAGCTAACCCCTGTCCCAGGTGGGTTGGTGAGCGCACACCTCTGCCGATGACCTTTCCATGGCAGTAAGGACAGGAGGCAGTCTGAAGAGGACTATTCTCGCATTGCACAAGGCGCTGAGTGTCAGAACTTTCATTCGCAGCAAGCAAATGAACAGGCAGGTGCTGCATGCTAATGAGTGGTAGGCTATTTTCCACCTTTTTTATCTGCACATTATGCTCTTGACTTTGGAGAAGGTGGGAATTAGGTTGGACCTCAGTGTCAGGCTGCCTGATGGCTCCGCTCAGGAAAAACTGGTAATTGAAGCCAATGGCTGCCGCGGAGGAGGTCTGAATTTGGAAATAAACAGTTTCAAGCACTGCACGTCATTTCTAGAGAGATGACAGGGGGAATGGAAATGAGCTGTCTGGATCTAATGTGCTTTCGCAGCAGGGAAAAAATGGGGCCATCTTTCAGACAACAATTCTACTCATTAGGACTTCAGTGCCTCCGTAATGACGAGAGACCGAGTTGCTAAATTCAGAGAGGACAATTAGGAAATGTTGGCACCGGGACAACACAAGCAAAAAAGGACACAGGGCTCTGAATTTAACATATAATGTGGCCAGAAATAGTGAGATATAGCTTTAGTGGAGTTCAAAAGAGAAAAACAAAAACTAGACTCCTACTGGGTCATTGTTGGACCGGCAACTCTGTTTTACCGCATGTTTATTAGCATAATAGGGAAATTGACCAATGAATTCCCCTCTTATTGGTAAAGTGAGTTGTTTGATCTTATGCATATGAAAGAGGGTTGCCAGAGATTAAAAGCCTGGGGTGGTTCACACCATGCAGGTTGTATTCGTTTTTTAATTCAATCATATTTTTGGATGTAAACAAAAAAATATTGTACTGGAAATTCCCATTGCTGTTACAGTTTGTGTTATCCCCTGGTTTTGAGAGTTGTTTTGCATTGCCCGTACGTAGTATGTATTGTCATAATAAAATATGCTCCACTGTGAAGAAGTTGTTGTAGGATCAACAGTGCACAGTAACCAACAGACTGCAGGAGACATTGGTTACTTGAAAGCTCATTTTCTACAGTGCTCTCCCCTCTGCAGATGTGGCCCCTTCACCTTCCTCTCACTTGGCCCCAATCCACTGTACCCCCTGTGGCTAGCACCAACTTCTCAGGCTCTGCAGTGCTCTAGTGTGGCGCCGCCATGTGTGTGTCCACTGCATCGCTCTCCCATAGGAGCCACTGCCTCACCCTATTTCAATTTCCAAAGGATTACCAACAACAATGCATTTTCTCAACAGTTGTGTAAAGTTCCCCCCCTCCCCTCCAACACTAGTTCTCCCCCTGGTTGGCTAAACAAAGCCCTGAACCCCAAAATGTAACTTGTGGACTTTTCAAGGAATCAGGAATTGAATGATTGATCATTACAAATCTTTCAACATGAGCAGTGGTTTGATCTCGCTCTAAATCATTTGTTTATATACTTCCAGACGACAGCAGCAGTTAATCTCTGATGCTTTTTAATGTGGCATGTAAAAAAAATGCAACCTTCCATGGACGCGGCGTGCAACCTTGATGTAGCGAGCAAGACCACAGGGGTTTCTTAGACTCCGATAGCCTTCATGCTCATGAATAAAACAGGGGGTTTAGGGGGCTTCCTGTGCAGCTAATTCGCAGTGCCGAGCTTCCAATCTGTTTTTATGGTACTTGGGCGGAACAATTTCTCTTCCCCTGCTTCAGGGCTGCGTACAGCACAGAGAGTGGATTCTCTGCAGCTCGTACAGGGATAGTAATTTGCCATAATCAGTCATTGTGCACTGGTGAGTAAGCTGAGACACACACACAATACTTTTGTTTCTTCAATTTTATGCAAATAAACACAGCGGCACAGCTTCTAAAATTGCCCTTCGTTTCTAACATGAAAACGTCTATTGGCATGTTATTGTCAACGCAACGTTCATGTAGCTGTAGGGTATTAGTGAAATAATATTAGCTCTAATGTTCTTTTACACAAGTTGATTCTTATGAAAAATTATTATGATCAACAGCGTATCCTTTTAAAAATAACCTCTTGCTGAAATACAAGGCAACACATTGCTATCCCTCGCTGCAATTAGAAATGAGGAACGCTGCTCTTCCTTGCGAGTCCTGTTTGCTGACTCATTACCAGGCCCTGCTGGTTTCTCCAGCACTGAGAGGAAGTTAAATAAAGCGCCACTCACACGCAGCCCCTCCGTGGTGACAACAGGCTCCAGCCCCATCGCCAAGCGCTGAGAAGTGAAGGGCCTGCGACAACAAACCACTATGACACCCTTCACTCTTTCTTCTACTCGACCGCACCCTGTCACCGCCCAAGCCAATCACTAGTACCTCGAGCTGTGTTAAGAACAGAAAACAAACCACCGGGCAATTAAGCCCCAAACCTCTCCATCTTAATTCTACCACGCACAACATCATATCACAGAATAGCTGGAAGTGTCACCACCCCACAATTCGTTCTCGTTTCAAAATTATTTAATATCTGATTATCCTTTATTACAATTGGAGTTTCTAATACTCAAATGAACAAACCATTGCACATAAAAGTAGATGAAACATAGGGGCAGATGTACATATTAGTTTGCACACACATACAGTACACACACACAAGAGGCAGAGGGGACCTCATTAAAGGCAGACAGTGGCAGTGTGGACTGGCGTACAGTGGAGCCGGGCCCCCAAGCTGCCACAGAAACAGTTCATCTCGGCCAATTAGATGTTGCATCAAAGCAGGGGCAGCCGTAAAGCGGTAGGTTCACAGGCGACATTGTTGTGTGCGTGGTCAGCAATCAGCAAAGTCTCCTGCTGGGATCTGCCGCCGCCACCGGAGCCAGAGAGAGTCACCTGACAACAGCCAGTGCAGCAGAGGCTTGCCTGCCCACTGTGTGATCTTCTCCTGATGTGTGTGTGTGTGTGTGTGTGTGTGTGTGTGTGTGTGTGTGTGTGTGTGTGTGTGTGTGTGTGTGTGTGTGTGTGTGTGTGTGTGTGTGTGTGTGTGTGTGTGTGTGTGTGGTGTGTGTGTGTGTGTGTGTGTGTGTGTGTGTGTGTGGTGTGTGTGTGTGTGGTGTGTGTGTGTGTGTGTGTGTGTGTGTGGGTGTGACTGAACCGCAGGACTCTGGGATGGAAGGAATGCATAAATACATCTGAACCCCCAGCGCTTTTCCTCTTTATTAGTCCTCTTTCAATCGCAATATTTGCGTGTTTGATCCTGTACCTAAGTGTGATGCAACAAAACTACAGATAAAAAGTAACTACTTTTGAACTGTTCATTAGTAATACAAAACTGTTGAACCCCAGCAGGTTTGCTTATCTTTCTTTATCTTCTGTTTGCCTATAGCTCACAAGCTTCGTATTATTCCTTTGCAGCTATGAAGCTTCCCATTCACGTTTCTTGATTCAGCACATGGTTAATTTTCCCACTGGCTATAATAATATAAATAGGATTTATTTTATTACACCATAGCAATTTTTTGCATTATCACTGTTTTGGCCATAAAATGAAAGGCATTGGCAAAGATCTCCCTAATCTTCCGGTACTTATATCTCAGTAGTGGGCCCAATCTATTGTAGATGATCCTGTAAGAGCTGCAAGTGAATGACTGCTGAAGGATTGAAGTCAGAGTAAGTCCAATGTTTAAGCTGTTGACACAGGTACACTGAGTGTCCCGCTCCTCTCTGAGGCTGAGCAGCTGCAGTCGGTCTCTCCTCGAGCCTAAAGCTGTGATTGAGGCGGGAGTCAGTCCAGGATGGGTTTCCCAGGATTCGGAGGGGGTCAGGGCTGGAGTGCTGCCACTCTCCCTCTCAGCAGCCGAGCCACAGCTCCCTCATTATACCCGAGGAGTCAAAATATTACCCATGGTGCACTGGGGCCTCTGGGACAGGCCCACCCCTTGCACCCCTTGGGTGGACTCATTTCCATAACAGCGACGTGGAATAAGCATATATTTCTTATACGTACATTATTTGTACACATTAAGATATACATTTGCATGCTGTTGAGAATATTTCCAAGGAGCTGGAAACATTCCATTTGAAATTGGTGAAATGTATTAAGCACTTGAGAACGCACACGCTCTCTTCTGAATCTTCCTCTCTTGCATTCCTGTGAATGTGTATACATGGCAAATAAACCTTCACAACACGTAAAGGCATCCATTAACCAATCATATCAATAGGCTTTTGTTAATTTATGTATATTTATTAATATATTTCTTCACGTCTTTCAGTGGAAACATAATTACAGATTATGTAATGTTTAGGACCGCCATGTTGATTACTGTCCAGCGTTTGAAAGGCAGCAGTTGTTAGTGAATTAGAAAATGATTAGTGCATGGCAAATCTACTTCATTCTAAACATGTTAATTAACAGTTTATGCAGTGGGTGCAGTAGTTAAAAGCACTAGTAACCTCACACAGGCTTCAAATATTGCCACACTCTAAATTGCTTGCCGTGGGTTTCTTTGAAAGGCTATATTTAATTAAATGCCATACAGTAGCCATTTCGGGGCTAATGGAACTTATATTATATGTAAGAGATCTGGTGAGGAGAACTTATCCGTCCATACGACTGCGGTTCAGTGCTGCTATGCCATTTTTCAGCCTCATGTAAATTATGACGATTAAATCAGCATTCTAATACAATTTAGCCAAGATGTGTGAATTGAGAAGATATTTGTAAAGCAGTGTGTTATGCTATTGATTGATACCATTGGTTGTCTTGACTACAGTGTCACATTCCGTACTTTAAAAATACATAATGTCATCGGCAAAGATCTCTGATTATGATTTTTTACATTTCTTTTCACATTTAATGGGAGAAGAGGACGAACAGTTTTGTAAAATTCAGTATGTAAACACAACTCCAATCCACTGATGTGCTGTTTACACGAGAACGCAAACGGTTGTATCCGCTACTTTTCTCTTTCGTAGAAACGGACCCCGCAAACGATAACGGGTCCCAAGGTGGATGGCACGGAACGCTCTGGGTGGGGGCCAAACGGCTCCGTGTGTACGCCCTATACGATCATTTCCTGATAACGATGAAGCCATAGCCCCACCTCTCCCCACCTCTGCTGCTCACTGCTGTAGCATGGTCAGTAGCTACTGGCTACTGCTACTGCTACTGACCATGCTACAGATGTTAGTGCAAAATCTACAGCTCGACCATGCTACAGATGTTAGTGCAAAATATACAGCTCCTCTACCACAACCATCAGCAACAAGTGGACATGGAGAATTACATGAACAGTTGAACTACATGTTGCTATATCCACCGCGGGGCATAAACAGAAGGGCAACCATGCTCGGGGGTCTTCTTCGCTGCTTTTGGTGTATTTTATGGCAAAAGTACAGCGCCACTTACAGGCCCGGCATATGTACTACAGCGTCTCCAACGCTCCCGAGCGGTCTCGTGTGAACGGAAGACTTTTTTGAAATCGTATTTGGTTTTTTTCTTATGTGTTTGCGTTTGCGTGTAAGTGGGGTGTATAATAAAAACTGGATACAGCGTGGGAGGCGGGGCCTCGTTCATTCCTATGAGAGTTGCTCATTGGCGCATGAAGACAAAATGGCCCAACTTTTGAGAGAGCGAAACGTCACGAAAGTATTCATATAATCCGTTCTTATTGTGCATCCGTGGGTAAAGGTAAAACTCATAGTACTGAACGTGTCACATGAACGTGCCGGGCGGCGCGGTCCCGTGGGTTAGATCCGCGTTCATAATGCCGAGGAAAATAACTCTCAGAATAACGTTATTAGCACATTTTACAACTTGAGGACCGAATGTTTTTAATAAGGGCTATACAAATGTTCATACTGGGTAGTTTATTTTGTTTAAAAAAAATTATCCAACAGTTTACAGACGTCTCTTTCCCAATGTAAGTCAATGGGAAAAAGTATTTCTGGGCCCAGCGACTGAAGTGTACTACACTACGAATATTTTCCTCAGAGTCCGGCGCACTTCCTGGGAGCTTGGGTCTGAGGCTGAGTGGCTCCCCAGGAATACTAACAGACACAGAACCACCTAGTGGTTGCACTAAACACACAATAGACTCCTCTGGCAGCCTCGGGTCATACAATGTTGTCACTGAATGGCCAGAAAACACACTGAGAAATGTGTTGGAGTCCATATGGGCTAAATTGTACGAACATTTTACAAAAAAAATCCTTCTATTTTAATCTCACAGAATATCCAGACCAAATGCAATAAACATGCTCTTAATTTAGTCTGTTTTGGTACAGTGGTGTTTATATTGTTAAGCATTTCAACTTTTGAATAGTTTTGGCATTTCCCATTCCCAATCGTACTCACACCTCCTTGTTTCATTGTGGCAGACTGCTCCATTCATGTAGCATGGGTTCTCATATCTTGGGTAAGGGTGCCCCCATCTGGCCAACAGCTCACTAGTGTGTGCAGTGTGCAGAGTGTGTGAGGCAAGTTTGGTTGCACCTTTGATTCCTCCTATCCCACCACTTAGTCATTGCATTGTTTCCTTAATTAATTTTTAGATGATAGTTTATCTGAACCACCTATGATTTTTGCTTTGACTTTCAATTATTTCAGCAAGATTATTACTGTTTATACTGTGGGATTTAATAGAAAACACCCAGGAGTTGTGAAAATATGTATGTTTTGCAACAGAATTTTATGGATTTATTAATATCAATCAATTTCTCTCTCCCACCCTTAGCAGTAACAGTTGTTTGGGGGGGGCCTTACTATATTGGGTGAAATAAGGGTTTCCGTGTGCGACGGGGTAATTTGCAGCCTTCCCGTAGAAGCCCATTTTCTTGTGCATGGTCACTGGGCGCTGGCCGCTGTTCATCAGTATGGAAGTCTATGAGGTTGAGGAAAAATTGTAATGATGGACACTGAGCGGTGGGAATCAGCTGCTCAATAAGCCCCCCTAATTGCTTAGCAACAGTGTTGCAGGGTCTCTCATTTGAGATCAAGAGTTTAGTGGACTGAAGACTCCGCTTTGGAGAAATAGAGCTTGTGCCATTCGATAAGACGCCGGAGAAATGGGCTCTATCTTCTACTTCCTTTGTGCCCTCCCTCCCATTCCTCCACCCCCCCTCTTCCCTTCCCCTTTTCTCTCTCTCCATCTCTTTTCCTCTCCGTCTCTCACCAACTGCCCCCCCAACCCTTTCCTACTGGGATGATTATGTTACTTTCAACTGCATGATGTATTCAGTTCACTAGATTATTTTCTGTCATCTCAGTTAATTGAATTCTGTCCATCACATATAGATGTTTTCACATTTGCATAAAGGTTAGAGTGGTGAAGAGTGTCAAACTTCAATTTAGACAATGTCACTCAAATAAATATACTGGCCTCCTTTTCTCCGTCTCTCCCCTTCTCCCGGCTCTCCGGAGGTGGGGTATTTACGGATTCTGTCTACATTTAAATAGATCTGTATTCCTGGAATGCGCGACTCTCATATACATGTAAATATGAATATGAAAATGACCGGATGGCTCTCTGATAGGGTGCGAGACCATGTGCGGTTGGTGAATCTTTTCAATAATCTGCATGTGTTTGATTATATGTGTGTGTGTGTGTGTGTGTGTGTGTGTGTGTGTGTGTGTGTGTGTGTGTGTGTGTGTGTGTGTGTGTGTGTGTGTGTGTGTGTGTGTGTGTGTGTGTGTGTGTGTGTGGTGTGTGTGTGTGTGTGTGTGTGTGTGTGTGTGGTGTGTGTGTGTGTGTGTGTGTGTGTGGTGTGTGTGTGTGTGTGTGTGTGTGTGTTGTGTGTGTGTGTGTGTGTGTGTGTGTGTGTGTGTGTGTGTGTGTGTATCCGTCCACATGGTCACCCTCATGGCAGGTATGTGACACAGACAGTATGTGGGCATCACTATCCTCCACAGAGGCTCTCAGTAAGCACTTCCTCCTACTCCCCTACTCATTGTCAAGTGCCTCTAACGTCCAGCCTACAACTGTCATGTGAAAATGTAGGACCACGGTGGGAGGAGTAGGAAAAGGACCTACCGGAGAATACTGTGTGACTGTATCCATGCCCATGAAGGCATGTGGTTGGATATACACACATTTACACACACTCCTCCATTGGGTTTTAAAGCAGTTTCTCCATGGCAGACAATCTGTTAAATGGCTACGAGTGACAGAAGGAAACGGAGCATAATAACATGTCGCACAAGGAAACATAGCAAAGAGGGTGGAGGGTGGGCTGGGGGGGAGAGGCACACTTCTCTGACAGACAAGAAGACCCGGGCCAATTCACATTTAATAAGTGTCCCGGAATATCCAATTATGTTTGCTTGTGAAAATTGATTCATGTGTCTTTAGCGGCAATTTTCATATTAGCCTCTTTCAAATAAACATCTATTACGTTTATGTATCACATTGGCGTGTGGCGACAGCATGCATCCAGAGCTAAAATAAGTCTGTGTCAGTTAGTCAATAAATGGAAGCGCGAAGACGACGGACAGATTAGAGTGCTTATCTCTTTTCATCAACTCTGAATGCCGGCTGAATTGAAGGTCAATATCTGAGGATTCTCCAAGCCGAGCAGGTGTCTGGAGAGTATGGATTGGCTAGTGCTTGCAGCGCCTCTGTCCGTCTTTGTAGGCAGGCCAGGGCCAATTTCAAATGTGTCACAGCCGCATTTGAGCCAACAGTTACCTGGACAAAACCACTATACATTATACTGCATTCCTCTTTAACACTCCTTCCCCCTCCGCTCTCTCGTCTTCATTCTCCTTTCTTTCCCTCAGCATCTCCGAGTCCTCTCCGTTGGACTAGATATGTCACACTGTGGGCTTTGTCACGCCTAGCGACACATGGTGTGAGTTATCTGAGGAGACTTTCTCCTGAGAGACAAGCAAAGGTGGGTTATTATTTATGATAACAGGAAAAACAATTGTGCGCTGGTATCGACTGGGAGATTTGCAATCTTATTCAGGAACAGATGCAGTCAGGGGCTCAGCAATGGAGAAAACTTATTTTTGAATTGTAAATTAGAAAACACAAATATGGGGGGGAAAGTAGGGAAGGTGAAAGCCTGCCTCTTTTCAATAGGCCATCTGTTTACAGACATTTTCAAGGTTGTTCATTATTGATTACATCTTTCTTTCTCCTTCCAGAGACACAGTCCAAAAACACAGCAGATAAAGAACTATTTCAAGTTTACTCAGGCAGTCACGATGTACAACTCTATCTCGCTTCTTTTCTCTCCCCTGGTTTGCGATGAATGCAGAGGTTTTCTTGGAGGAAATGGACAGTGAAAGCCTGATAGGCCGTGAACGGGGCAGATGGCACTCCGCTCTCGCCTCCGGCTCCCCAATGTTTGCGTTTGAGCTTAGCACTCTGTTCCAACTCTAAAATCACACAAAAACAGAAGATAAAACAACATCAGCACTTGTGTGGTGCCGCACATGAGCGTATGCAGAATGTGCGCACGTGTGTGTGTGTAGCTGAGGTTAGTTACGAGGCTGTGGAGGTGGCGCTTAGTATATTGAAGGGTCTTGTCCAGTGTGTCAGAGGGCCCTTTCGGCTACTCTCTTCTCAGACAAAGCTTTGGTGAAGGGGCTCACTCCAACAGGACATGGCTGCTGGGGGGGAGAGAGCAGCAGCAGCACTCCAGACCGACTCGCCTGCAGGAGGAGGCTATCTCAGCCACCTCGTCCACTCCTCAGGCTGGCCGATACCCTCCACAGCCACCACCAACACCCACGGGGAAGGCCATATCTGACCTTATCGCAGCATGTGCGCTGCTGTCTAGCAACACACACTGGTAGAGCCACAGAAAACAAGCTTTCATGGAGAGTGTAGGAAAATCACAAAATTGGTAGCACTTAAACGTGTTCACAGTCTAGCCAGTGTTGAAACTGGATACAACTGAGAGAGAAAATGATATCGGACAATCATTGAGTCCCGCAAAATAGGCGCTATTGAACATAATGAAGCAACTGGTAGATAGGATATGCATTTATTTTTGTACTTTGAATTAAACTGCACAAGAAATTCATATACTTTTGCAGAGGTGAATAAAGAGAAGGCGCCTGCTGAGTATTACAAGGAAATGAATGGCTGGCTTTATTTGTGTATGCATCTGTAATGTTATTGTGGGCATTTTTATTCACGCAAGCAAAGTTGTGAGCTCACCCTTGGCTTTTATTTACATGGTAGTCTTTCGTCTGCTCAACGGGAGAGCCTAGCAAGCTGTAGATAGGTCCTTTCAGATACTTACAAAGGCCGCTTCAGCAGCTTTTTGTTGCCGTAACTACCTCTTTCTTCCTCACATTTCAAATATCTTTGGTTCAAACCTGGTGGCCTTGATGAACAAGGTTCTATGGAATCAATCAACTGCTTCTCTTAGAAGATCTTAACATGGTTCAATGTTGGCCTTGCCACATTATCCTTTTGAGATATAAACCTCATCTAACTTACGCCTGAGATCCAAGTTTCTTTTCTGAGGGTTCTTTTTGTGTAGAGTGGATTTCAGAGCGGCCTTAGTGTGGTGGAAAAAACACACCCAGAGAGAGACAAGCCAGGCTAAGGCATATTGTTCTCACTAATAATGAATGACAGCATAACCAAAGTATTTTTTGTCACTCATTTATTCAGTGCAATCAAAGACACATCTTTAAATCACTCATATTTCATTTGTATTCACATTTCTTTGCAAACACGAGTGCTGTATAAGTGCATGGTAGTTTTATAAAATCCTAGAATGCCATTATATGTTTATATTTGGCCCCAATTTACCAATTGAAACTTGAATTCCCATTTGATGTAACCTCAATATATGGAGATGACCACCAGTAATATATTTTTGGTAACATATACAGCAATGGGCTTAAACGACAAATATGTTGTGTGATGTTTTAAGCGTATTTGATTAAAAAACAAATAACACCTGTATTTATTTGTCATGTGCCGCGGGAAGCATTGTTAGTGTAACAGACAGCTTTTCATGGTGGACATATGTGCAGAGCACCATCAGCGTCGACAACCTCTCCCAGCTTCAGTAAAACAGCAACATCTGCCTTCAGCTTTTATAGCCCACAACATATGTCCCTTCTTTGGTGACAAAGCTGGCTAAGGCTCTCATGCTGTTCCTGTCCCCTAGTCCAAACATATATCTTTAGATACCTGTCAGCCTTTATTATTCCGTCCTCTGTCGCTACAGATAAGGGAAGTTAAAGTTTAATGAAATGCAGCCCAGCTACAGAGGCCTGGCTTTTATAATTTGTCACAGGCTGGGTGCTGGGAGCCCACTGCTATGTAAACATAGAGGCAGTGGTCACGGCCATTACTTCTAAATGACGGAACATGAACGAAGTGGCAGAAATGTCACTTTGCACCAGCCATTTTCCTGTTGTTGCCTTTGCGCTGTGCTTTGCTGGGCTTTCCTACCCCATAAACCAAGATGGGAGGCATGAACATTTGAAAACACACAAATTCTAATAAAGCCAGCCGCAATGTTTTCACAGCAAATTACCCACAGAAACTGTATCCAAATGCAGTCATTTTCCGTCTGTATTTTCACATAAAATTGATAGCCAGCATGTTTCTCCTGCTGTGTTCTGGGTAGTCTCGGATGTGGGAACAAATGCTGTAGTTGTAGGTGTGATGAGTGGTGAAGCTTCCAAAGCCCTGCAGCAGTGAGTATAGCCGACATACTACACTTGGGCCTGGGGTGGGAAAGACAACCTATCCCCTGTCTTGATATTAGGGCCAAAGCAGTACTTACACTGTGTCCACCTATATAACCCTTATGGTAAATAAAGATAGGCCCAGGAAGCCTGCAGCTATAGTGGTCAAGGAGCTGAAGCACTTTATATCACTGGACTGAAGAGTGTAACTGCCTTGAAGTATTAATGTTGTCTCTCTTAATACAGATACAGGTCATAGACAAATAAACAGAATGGCCATTCCCCAATATTAAAAATGACCTGCTGTGTCTTTATGTCTTTATTAGTATATCCATTAGCATTTAGCATGAGCATTGGCACTATTTCCTGGGGTCCACACAAATAAACATGTACACACTAAAGCCACCTAAACACAACAAACATCAAAACAGCTCACCTCATGTAGTTCACAACCAAGTACGGAAGTGAAAAATATATTATTATCCTACCAACTATCATTAAGATAAACACAACATTAACAATCAAACTATTCATCAACACATTCCTACTACAAATCATTCATAACAAAACATAAGTCCTTCTCTGAAATAACCTTAAATATATTTGTGTTTCGTGTATCCAGCATTAAAATAGTAATTAACGCCTAACAGTGTCTTCAGCAGTTCATTTGGCCATAGAACAAGCAGCACAGTGTGACATAAGAGAGAAGGAGGGTCCCTCTTCACAGGTTTGTTCTGCACTAGACAGAACTCTAGGAAATGGCTTATTCTGCCACTTCCATTCTGAGCTCCATTTTAGCCTGGACTGCAATCTAGCTGAGAGCAGGGGTCCACACAGCAGAACAGACACACATACACCGCTCACACTCCAGCAGCCGTTGATGTCTTAATACAGACAGGATCTAATTTAGCTGATCCTCTGACATTTATCCTTTAGGTAAACTCTAGCCCTCCCCTCTCGGTTCCAGTAGCACCCGTGCCAACAAAACGGCGCGGGCATATTTTAGAGCAGCAGCTTCACACCTCAAAGTGCATCAGGAACACTCGCCGTCTCCTCACCGGTTACTTGTGAAATACTCCACATTTGATGTTATTTCTCGGGCCCTTTGTGATCAGGTACAGGAAATTAACTAGTACACCCTTGATGAAAAGAGTGGGGCTTTTATTTATTCTTAGCTGGAGCTATTTTTCAGGTGGTGCAGAAACTGATGGGCAGCAATAACATATGGCAAAGCACATCAACAAAGCTGTTAAACACACATGCGCAAACACACTCAGAGGTGAGCTGTGTGTGTGTGTGTGTGTGTGTGTGTGTGTGTGTGTGTGTGTGTGTGTGTGTGTGTGTGTGTGTGTGTGTGTGTGTGTGTGTGTGTGTGTGTGTGTGTGTGTGTGTGTGTGTGTGTGTGTGTGTGTGTGTGTGTTTGGACTAGTAGGGGCTACAATCAGTAGCTCTGTGACAAGGGAGGGAGGTCGCGGCTGGCGGGAGGGACAGAGGGACAGGAGTGATAACAGATTGAGCGACTCTGATAAACTCTCCTCTAATGGTTCTGCCTGTCCCTCTCCCCCTCTTTCACTGGCGGCGGATTAGAAACCTGGATAAGGAGAAGCAAACACTGGCCGCTTCTCTGAGTAAGCAACAGAAAGAGGGAAGCAGAGGAAGATAGAGAGAATGAGGGAGAGAGATGGGAGGAAGAGAGACATGAGGAGAATGAAGGACAGAGGGGGAGAGAGGCAGAGTAGGAAGGGAGCCGGAGAGGATATTCAAGGAGTGGCACTTACCCACAGCCATCCATCGTTTCTCCTTACACCCCCACCACCACCCCAACCCGATCCCCTTATAGCCTCCTGCTTTATTTTTGTCTTCTCGGCCCTTGACAATGCAGTAACTGCTTACGGAGCACTGGAACTGCTCTTTGAGCCTGAAGTCGATGATGGGTTCAAGTGGCAGGTTGCAGAAGGTGTCAAACACGGCCTAATTCTGTGTGGTTAACTGCTAGGCGTGACACGTGCAGGACAGTGTAAACATGGATTAGGTTGATGTCTCAATCACAGCATGGCAGACTGACAGACAGGCTGCTGACAGAGGCAGTAACATCAAGCTCACACAGGGGTTATAGTACATGGACTGTCCTTCTTCTTTACTGTAGCATTACCATTTTTCTAACTATCTGTAAGGAAACATATTCACCTTGAGTCATTTTATTACTACTTCCTCGTATAAAATTATTAGTCTTCTGGAAAAAGCTTGAATAATGCGTTTATATATCATTCACATTTAGTCCCAAGTTCATCATTTGATTGTGAAATCAATATTACTGAACTTAGATCATGTGTTTTTACTGTAGAGGTAGATGACTTGGATTATTGTAGTACTTGTGAAATTGCCTTGCATATGTTAAGCTGCTGTTAAATGTCCTCTTGTTTCACAAATATATTGGTAGTGAGCGATGTGGGAGGTCAAACAGCACTGGTTTCACATTTACACAGGATTCACAAAACTGCACATAAATGCACCATTGTAGCAGACCTTTCAATTACTCTGCACTTTTACCTGCAGTTCCACACCCACCTTTGAATAAAAGAGGTATTAAATAATCAAATACAAATAATAAGTTATTGAAAGAAGAATAATGGTTACATTTTTTAAAGATGGGGCAATTCTGCATCCTAAATCTTTACACCACACACACAGTGCTAACTGCAGCTTTAATTAAAACGCAGTGTTTTAGAATAACAACAAGGACCACAGTGTGGCCATACTGAGCATCAGTAAAGAAACAGATATTTATGAAGTGAGACGCTGTGTTTTATTGAATATGGATGGGTAGAACCCCAGGCCTGGCAACAATTCAAGGCTCAAAATAGAGAGGGATAATGTAACCATGCAAAATGAAGAGCAAATAATTATATCCAGCTTTAAAGCCTCTATTAGTGCAGTTCAGTACAAAACATGGAAAATTGCACTTAGTCATTTGTCCATTTTATGACTGCTGAGTGTGTGTGATTAAAATAGTGTAATTATATCTACTGTATTGCATTCATGCTCTGAACAAGACGTTAACAAATCGTAGCAGCAGTGACAGTGTGATTGACTGGACACAATACCATATACTGCAGTCAGTTAATAGCACGTTCCATTTGCTAAATTGATCCATGAAAAGGATTTACCCAGAAGAGCTGAAAGTTCAACTGCAGCTTTCACAGTGCAACGGGGGTTAAACTATTACAAAGACAACTATTGACTTGTACCACAATGTTTTATTCAGATTGTGCCAATGTGAAACATTAGAGCACCACTCCAGACCGCAGTAAAAAAAAACTATCTTTAGTAAAAAAACTCTTCCTGCAATTTCAAAGAAGAAATAACAGAAATTGCTATACATTGCTGGCAATTATGTTGAGCAGCATACTAGTCGGCGGGGTCGTCTTCCTCTGCACACAAGACAACGTCATGCTTCTGAGGACCGGTGAACTTGACACTAAACGTGAGGCTGAGAGAAGCCTCACGTTCTAGTGTCAAGTGCTGCAAACAATATACACTCATAGCAAGCACTGCTCGACTCGGGAAAACGACATGCTCCAATGATTGTGCCTTTGCCACAACTATTTGTGATTGACAAAGGCCCGTGTAACTCACCATTGACTTTACCTCACAATCTGCTATCTCCGTATATCTCGGTGTGAGAGCAAACAAACGAGCAGTAAATAACTCGCTCCCTCGGTCCCCGCGGGCCGTCCATCAAATGGACAAGTGTACACTACGCTGTGTTAGAGAGCTCAGAGCTGAACTAATCCAGTAAATACAACAAAAGCCCTGACCTGAGAAAATCCTGTCTGAAGATCCAGTCTCAAACCTCAGGAGGAAAGCCGGGAACACAGAAATCTAATGACTCCAAAGCAGCCATGAAGTGTGAAATCCTTCTCATGCCGCGGAACAGCTGAGCCTGCATGTGGTACAAAGCTAGTAACATTTGCAATGATACATAATCATATTTATTGATTCGACAAGTGGACTCATTAGCTTGTTAACAAGTCGCCATCCAGAAATATTAGCCATTACAGTGGAAAGCCATGTTTAAAAGAAAGTCATTTGAAATTCCTAATAGCCAAATTAATGCTGTTGTCGTGTATTGAAGTCTTTCAATAGCTTGCTTGCCATCATCACACTCATCATACCAATGCATTACACCGAACAAAAGAGCTAAAGACCAATTATTGAAAGATCCACACAAACTAGCGAGCTAGCTAAATATTGTCAACTGTAGCCAAATTCTCAATCTTCCTCTATTAATTAAGCCATTTAATCATCCACCACACTAATTGCATAATTAAATCACTGCCTCCTGGGTGCTACTGATGTGCAGTGGGTAATCTGGCGCAAAAATACCACTCATCAACAATGTGGGCTGGTTGATAATGGTAATGATTGGCTAGGACCACAGCAACTCACCAAGGACAATATGCTTCATAAATACACAAAAGCTTATGGTCAGTTTTATCACAATTGTGAAAAGAACTGGATGTGGCATTAGAGCAAATGTCAGGGAATGTATTGTGCTTTTTTGGCAGATAGTATTGCTAACATGTTTCTGAATTTGTGCTAGTAGCCTACTGTAAATACAATTTAAAATGACGCAATACAAATACCATATTTTCTGTGTAATAATTGTGAAAGTACATGTTTGACAATCAGGTTTTATATTACCTGCACACATGTTGTACTGAACAGCACTTGAATGAATGCATCCACCATGTTTGATGTATCCGTGAGCCTTCTTTAAAAACATCAGTAAAGGCATTTCTTACATGATGAAATTTTTTTTCAGTAAATCGTATGTCAATCTGAGTTAAAATAGTTTGAAGAGAACTTTGCATACACACAATACCAAAATAAGAAAATGAAAAAAAAAACAATCATTTGAAAACATTCCCCTGCACTAAAGATACAGCCCCTCATCCAAATACCACAACATGCTGCACCCCTCCAATTTAGCACAATTGTGGTCAGTCGACATGAGTGTGACCAGCACAAACCTTGTGTGTTGGCATTGTTGTGCCTGCTCGTCTCAGCACAAGACTCAGCGGCTCCAGCCAAGTGTTTAAATTCCTGAAGAGCCTCCAGAAGAAATTAGTATGTAATGGCCACACTCTGCAAGAAGAAAGACCCATTATGGCTTTCCACTGACTGTACTTGGCTTTCATTTGTGAGCTAAATGGATGCGCGTGAAGGTGAGAGTTCACTAGCCATTCAAGTATTTGGCTTTAACTGGCTCCAGCACTCTTGCTTTAATTCAAGCAGAAGGACAAGTATGAATAATCTTTCTGGATAAGACTCATCACAACCGGCGGCATGAGCCCCACCGCCAACCCCCTCCGCCCCCCAAAAATGGCTGCTGAAGCTTAATGACAAAATACCATTTACATCATGCCTTTTAATTTTCAATTTGCCAGCTTTTGTTGCTGCTATCTGATTTTGGTTTGTTAGCCGCACACTGTATTATTTTGATGCAAATTTCCTCCCGGCTCATCTCAACTGGTTCTAATTTCACATTTGTTTATCAAAGCTCGAGAAAATAGCTGGGGAGAAATGGGTAACTCTAATCAATGTAAAATAGAACACAAAATATCCAATGATTACGAATCCACGACGGCTGGCAGGCTGTGCAGAGAATTGGGGCTGTATGAGCCAGTAGCACATGTGGTATTATGGAGACAAAGAGACCACACCCAGCTGACACTGTGGGGATGAGTTGTTAAAAATTGGGGTTTTGAAGAGAAATGTCTGTCATTGGAACGAAGGGGTGACTGGTTTATTCAAATACACTGGAGTGTACAGCCAAAACTGCTAATACGAGGCCCCAAGGGTGTTCATCTCATGTAATATATGCGCAGGCTAATTTATTACACCAGGACTAATTTCCATTGCTTGTGCTTGGAGTTGCCTTGCTAATTATGGAATGTGTTTTCCTTTTAACCATTTTTTTTTCTCCGTGATTCATAATTGCACATCCACATTCAGGGGCAGCGTCTTTGCAAATGAGATGAGGCCTTGCCATTTGGCATTCACGGCCCCCCACACCCAGGTGAGCCCACAGCCCACACAGGGCACAAGCAGTGCTGCATTTCCTTCCAAAAAAACCTCCCACCCACCCAATCACCGATGCTTGGATCTTTGATGGGCTCTGCCCCCAGAACTGCTATGACCATCGCAGAAATATCAGATAGGCTGGTGTGTAATTAGACTTGGGACTTTAATTAGGAAAAGTTAACTGTTAGATGAAAGCTGTCACATCTGTGATACATACTGCTGGTTCAGTGGATGGATCCCAGGGGGGTCTGCATCAAAAGGCCCTTCCCCGCTGAGCAGGCCCACTCTAGCATGTTCTCATGCGCCAAATCAGGCCCTCCGAGTGGCAGCGTATGTGAGAGGATGGAAAAACAGAGGCGCATACACAAGTTAACTGCAAAGGAGAGACAAAGAGGAGGAGAAGGAAGAGGGAATGGAGGAAAGAGAGAAGAGGGAGGGAGGGAGAAGAAAGAGAAAATATCGCAGAGCCGCTCTGCTGCTTTTTTGTGTGTCTCGTTAAACGGAAGAACGCGGCACAGACACAAAGGGATCTGAGGGAAAACAATGTCGCTTAACAAGACATCACTGGCTCATCATTAGCAATTTGTTGAGGGCATAATTTTCCGCGGCCCCTTGCATAATAGGTGCCCTGGGATATTGCCGACGCTTTTGTGTGTCCTCATTTGGCTATTTATTTACTTGGCTGGTGTCACAAAAGAGATCTGGCCACCACGAGCGAGAGCCAAGATAACGCCGTTATGGCTCTACATCACAGCCCTATTAAGATGGAGCTCCTTTAATTGACTCCCTAGCTCATTGCCTGACCTGGAGTCTCACTGATCCCACCCAACCAATCAGAGGCCTTGTCTCACAGGGCAAAGATTAGATGTTTTTGTTGTTCTGGCTGAGCTGTGTCAGATGGTTATTAGGTGCTAATTTGTGTTTCTGCGTAGTGCTCTGAGTTAGGTGCTAAAGGGATAGTCAGTGTTTTGATTGAGCTACTCTCACTCTACGTTCTGTCTCATGCTCTCGCTCTCTCGTGCTGGAAAAAACACAACAGCTGCAAACTGCTGTAGCAGCGTTAAATATGGTGAAACGGCTTGACGGATATCACTACCATTAATCACAAAAGCGAGGAGGGAGCAAGAGAAAGCCTTATAATTTCATTGTGTACGTTTCCTGTTTACCCATCCTCACAGATGGTACTGCCAGCGCTCCACAGTGGAGCTCTCACACTGTTGTTCCATCGCCCCCCCTTTCTGTAGCCCTTTTGTGACAGTATAGACACAGAGCTGTCATCTACATTCAATAGACACATACACTGGGGATGGATTGATGGCCCAATGGATGGATGACCCGTGTCATGGCAACAACGCAGTGATTTAGAAAAACAAAAAAAAGCAGTTTTTCTGGAAAGAAACTGATGATGCTAGCTCGGTGCAGCGTTGATATATTGCGATGAGTATAATGATGTGCATACACTCATCTGAGCACCCCCGGACTTCCTGCTCGCCGCCTTTTCCACCCATCGTTCTGTTAGAATGACAGCATTCACATCAGTGTAACTGTAATACGATTGTGTGTGCTGTTGAGGAAATGAAAATCAAGTATTTGACCTTTGTATCTTACAAGTGGCTTTGTGTTACCCAGCAGTGGCCTCCAGACTGATGGTGCAGAAGCATCCTTTCACTCTCACTTTAGTTTTTCATAATTGTTAAGCCTTCATATCAAGACTAAACAGCTTTAATGTATTCTGTCCATAGCATAGTAGAATTTGCATGAATTTATCAGGCTTAAAGCCAGGCTGCCTGTTCTTAGCCCTTCATTGCGTGAAGTGTGTTAAATGTACGCACATGCACACATCAGCCCCCATGTCTGCTGCTTTGACATAAGACTGTACTTTGGCAAGGCCAAATGAGTAGATAGTGAAATCGATTTCCACATTGTATTTCACACCCTTTCATCAGGCCCAGCCCTCATGGCTGGAATGCTTGTGATTTCAAAAGCACTTAACATACGCCAGCCCCTTTGTTCAAGAAGCAAACTACTTCTGAGGAGACATCAATGCAAATAAAACCAACTAGCAGAGCGAAGGGAAACTCAAGCTGAAGAACAACCAAATTACCCGTAGTTAATACGTCTTCATTACAATTTCTCTCTCCCTCTCTCTCTCTCTCTCCAGCATTCCAAAGATTCTCAGCGCTAATGATTTTCTGGGTATTAAAGAGGCACCCACTGCTGTCACATGGATATGAAACAAGAAAACAGATTATTGTCGAGATCACCCACTGTGAACACCCAAATGATACTTAAAAAATAATGATGTTCTTAACCATACTCATTAACAGCACAGTGTAGTGAAAGAACAATACTCTCCTCCAGGAAAGCCAAACAGATTTCAAATTAGAGCATAAAGCAGAGGCAATCAGTTAGGAAAAAACACCCAGGATGGAAACAAAGCAGACGGTGTGGTGATATTCTGTTCCCACGCATGAGGATTTGTGTACGCGAGCAGTGGTTTAAAGTGACTGAACATTTGGCCATGGTTATTGGTGTAAACTCTGCATCTTTTGTATTTTTTTTAATCACTGCTAACACATGAAAGACAGCCATTGAAAGTATAATATTGTATAATAACTTGCCGCGACGAAACAACTTCCTACACAACGTGCATTTAGTTGAAGCCAAACGCATCAAATCACAAAAATGATGATCGTCCCCCCACTGTTCTTCACTTCAAACGTCCTCTGTAGTATATTAATATACATCTGTTAACTTTCTCCCGCTGAAATAATTGGCGCCATAAGGTAAGAGCAGAAAGGTGTATACAGATTGGCTTATAAGATACACTTTTTTATTTGTCTCAGTTAAAATTGTGAGTTTAGGACTCACAGCTTGAGGAAGTCCATTTCAACAAACCAATGAATAACCAAAGGCTAATTTCCATTACATAGGAGAATGATTCAACTGCTGGCCTATAAGCAGACAGTAAAGGAAGTCCGATGTTCCATAACTCAACCCTTGTAATGGCTTACTTTCCTGAATAGGACAACTAGGGACACAGTGGGATTGTTCAGTTCTCGCCACGCCAAAACGATTCTTTGTCAGCCAAGCATAAATAACATAGTGTTGATTGTTCTGTCAAAGTTAATCTGACAGCTCGGGGAAGCAGTCATTTATCTAATGACAGAGTTTCTATGACGACAATCGATCCTCCTGCAGCCTGGGCTGTGTGTGTGTTTGTGTGTGTGGTGCAAAACATTGGCTGTTACTTACACAGTAAAACACATTCAGGGACAGGGGACAGAGATGCTGTGAGGAAATGATCCATAAAGGTATCCCTTTAATACATACTTTAGCTAACACAAAGTTTCATGTGCTGTTTTTAGTAGTTTTATTACAGATTGCACAATATTTAATATATTGGTAGATATCCAAACTATAACTTTGGCACAACAACACCACTGTTCTTTTTTTAGTATGTACTGTAGCACATCTTGTTTCCACCTATGACTTTTAACTTATATTATGTGATAACATTTATTATCTAGCACTTATTACTTAAATTAATGTTTAGAAATTGTAACTGTATTGTTGCCTTCCATTTCTCTTATTTTTTTGAAAGCAGGTGGATATTTTAAAGCTCCCCTGTAACAAGCAAGATCATAAATATATATATATATGTTCCTAATATTATAAGGGGGAGTCTACACCATGTCCTCATCATAAAAGTTTTTAGTGATGCACAGAAAGTTGGACATTAACTTCACCCTAGTAATTGTCCCATTTACAACAAATAGATTCATAAAATGGTGTTTAATGCAATAACACAATTAACGTGGCGTAATCTTTACACCGTTCCCAGGAATTATTGCCTCATTCCATTAAAGTATTTTCTAAAAAGATCCTTTTTTACACCTCTAATATGAAATAATCTTATTAAAACTGCATTAAATCTATTTCCTTTTTAAGTCCTTATCTTTTCTTTTTTTTCAGTCATGGCTAGGGTCACAGTAAAAATGTCACTCCTGTTATTGAGTAACTAAAAAGAAGGCAATTCACTGCTGACATTTGAGCAGTTTACAGCACGAGGTTGGGTGTTGTGTGCTGCTGGGGAGAAAATATGCAGGAATATTTAAGCAGAAAGATCTCCTCTCTTGGACTCTCCAGAACACTTAGCTAAATTCTCGCTGTTAGATTCTTGTTTCACCAAACAGGTCAGTGTTGCTATGCCGTGTGACCTTCATGCATCATAACAATAGCTACGTGGTTTAAGGTAGTGAGGAACTAGCAGAGACATGATTGGTGGTATT
Source organism: Gymnodraco acuticeps (assembly GCF_902827175.1). Lineage (NCBI taxonomy): Eukaryota > Metazoa > Chordata > Actinopteri > Perciformes > Bathydraconidae > Gymnodraco > Gymnodraco acuticeps. Next base: position 1,896,821 of record NW_022990295.1, on the reverse strand, counting down.
CTTGGAACTGTGTCCTTGGATGCCTCTGTTATCAAAGAATCACATTTGATATAAGTTTGTCTTTTCCTTAGAGTCTTACCGCTTGTCCCCGGGGAAAATTAATGATAGCTGCAGGAAGCACACATGCCTTTGTGATGATATACATCCCTCATAATGAAATGCATTAATATTGCGAGAATGCTGAACGTTGTCAAATGTATTTTGGATTATAATGAGTTGAAGGACACGGTGGAGCACTGAATGACCCAGTAGCATTGGGTAATAGCTAGCAGCAGATAAATTAAAATACAGCAATCTGGTTGTATCTGCTTAGCTCTGTCAGTACATTTCACATCGTATTACTTTAGCGGTAGTATCCATTTAAATTCAAAAACTGCAACTTGGTTCCTTTCTCTATGAAATGAGAAAATTATGAAAGACTTACTATCTGTGTCTGCTTTAGCTAATGTCCAAGTGTCCTGATACCTTGACAGTAAGTGTCAAATTGGGTACGTGCAGGAGAAAGAGGAGCAAAAATAAAGACAGAACCTTGACAAATATCATCCATAACATTAAATTGGCCCCTATTGTCATTACGGCCAGAGAGATTAAACTCATCTCATCAGACGTAAGTATGACTGGTGCCTCAATAGGCTGATGCCAAGCAGCAAGCCAAGAAGATTAACAGGGCACTGATATCATTATTTCCGCCTATCAGGGATTTAGCAGGGAGGCAATTGTAATTTCTAGGCTTATTAGTTCACACTCGGAAGAGAGAAAGCCCAGAGATAGAGCCCTGTGTGACAGCCGGGCATTCCAGCAGCAAGTGCTGTCACTGCGACACTGACCAAATGCCACTGTGCCTCTGTCCCTGTAATCCTGCTAATGGAGGTTAACACACAACACAAAAGAGGTCCTCATCAACGATCACAACAATCCACACATTTGCATTTTTTTGTTATAAGAGCGGGCACAGATAAAATAAAAACATTTTAAAACTAGGGAGGCGGTAACTTATGTAAACGAAGAGGGGCGGAAGAAAAGGAGGGAGGGGGATTTATGGGGCACGCATAGACATGCAAAGCACACACACACTCCCATACACATCAAATGTATTTTAAAGTTGTGTGGAGAAGTGGAGCAGCAATCTTGAGGGTGGCAGGCAGGCAGATCCTCTTGGCAATTGGAGACATCTGCCTCTCCTGCCTGGGCAGCCTGTGCCAACGGCAGCCCCTGGAGAGAGCCCCGTTTCCAGCGCACTAAAGCCCAGAAGTGTTTGTCTAGCCTAATAAATATTGCACAGCGCTTCCTCTTAATCTCATTAATGTTTGTGCATGTCTGTTGGTGGCTGTAGATATAAACAAGGGATAAGCATTAAGCCCTTACAAAAAAAAGGGGGACCGCCATCTACACGCCGGCCTTTTTCCTAGATATACAACTTTGTTCGGCTTCCTTTAAGCCAGTGAGACACAGAGAAAGACTTAAAGCACACAGGCACTACTATCTGCCCCCCAACACCTGAGTTCATCCCCAGTTTGATTTGTCTCTGTAAATCCAGGCTTGGGATGGGGATGCTGTCATATTTGGGCCAGATGAAGATATCTGCTGCCTCTGTTTGGCAACATGTCTCCTTAATTATGCCTAATTTGTAGACCAAATAGCCGCTTATCACTCCCACTGTCTGTGACAGCTTAATAATCTCTAACCTCAGTGTGGCTGTGTGGGAGAGAGAGCCGGGGAGCGTGACTGGGACCTTAATATGATTTGTGTGTTTTGGTGTCATGGTTTAACAGTTTTATAAGCCAGCCCTGGTGATAAGTATCATGTTATTAGGGAGTTACATATTTGACTTTATTTTTCTCAAAGGAAGCCACATTGTGACCAATTGTATTACAATAATGGCATTAATCAGGGTCTCCTGGGAGAAGGGGAAAGGTGATTTGCATTGCAGAGGCTGACAGCTCTCTGTTAATCTTTGTATTGTAGACTCTGTACGCTCCAGGAAAGGTTATTTGCGGAAGAATAGAAGCAACCTAAAGGATTTTGAGCACCTTCCTCAGACTATAAAATGTCATTGTAGTCGCACATGATGACAAATAGTCAAAGGGGGCTAGTGATTGCTTTAAAAATCATCAACATTGGGTTTTTTTTCCCCTTTCTTGATACATTCCCTCCTCCTCCACCATTTGTAGTGTGTGTCTCTGTGTGTGTGTGTGTGTGTGTGTGTGGTGTGTGTGTGTGTGTGTGTGTGTGTGTGTGTGTGTGTGTGTGTGGTGTGTGTGTGTGTGTGTGTGTGTGTGGTGTGTGTGTGTGTGTGTGTGTGTGTGTGTGTGTGTGGTGTGTGTGTGTGTGTGGTGTGTGTGTGTGTGTGTGTGTGTGTGTGTGTGTGTGTGTGTGACATAAGGAGGGGGTATGGGAATGGAAGTAGAGGTGGGCGAGAGGGCTCTGATGGCCCTGCAATGAAATCTGCCTGAGCTTTCCTCTACCAGCTGCAATTATCATTAAGCCTCCAATGGAACTGGTCCACTCCAGACACCTAAAAGCCGCTGTAGACCCACACATAATATTGTATTAAATGGGACCAAAAAAATCAATACACAATGCAAATGAAAAGCAGGGGAGTAGGATCCACTCAATATGCATATTTCCTGTCAAGTACACTTTCTGACCCGCTGAACGTCGTTCGCTGCGGAACTCAGTACTTTTGAAAATTACTGATGATCTCTTGTTATGAGCCCCTATCTGCCTGCATGGCACTATTTGTGATACGCTTGTCTGGCGGCGTGTGCTGAAAACCTGCTCGCTTCCTCGCTGAATTAAAAGAGTTTGTCCATGAACTGAGGAGAATGTGCAGCTTATGTCCTTTTTGTACACAGTAAATGGAAATGTTGATAAATACCTCCTCGCATGAAGCACTTGTTTTGTGGCGGCTGTGTGCGGCACACAACGGCACAAGAGAGCTAATTATGAGAAGGATGAGCCGGGGTGAGGAGCAGGGTGGGCAGCTACTTATTTTGCTGCCTTTCTTTCCATTGTGTGGAGATATTATTTCTGGGATGTAAACATTTGTGCTACATTTGTGTGTGTGTGCCTGTGTGTTGGAGGGTGCACATGGAAGAAATCCTCCAGCAGGAAGGAAGGAAGCCTCTGAATGCATGTGCTCCGTTAGTGCAAACAGATAAGTGCTTATCATATACCTGTAGCCAGGAGGTGATATCCAATATAGCCAAGCAATTCCTCCAAGCTCACTTCCCCTGGTTGAATTTGCAATAGTAACTGGTAGGGTGGCCTCTTCTATTGTGAGCAGGGCACACACTGGATTGTCAAGGTATTCTCTCAGAGGCCCACATTCACTCTGGTCCACAGAGGATATTATTCTCTCTCTCTCTCCTATTCACACACACATAACCACACACAAGCACACACATTATTTTAGACACAATTTCTGATTTACTGGAATCATTTTCAGATATGACTATTTGATATCTTGTGTGTCCACAATATGTAATCGTATTATTACCCTTAGTGAACTATGTGGCATCTTGGCTTAAGTTATATCAATATAAAGTGTGACATTTTGTTGAAGGAACATTAACTTGGGGAACATATCATAATGGGTAACTTTTTAAAAGGAACCAAAAATCAATACAAAATTTGATAGTTAACAATGTTTTGCCAAAAAGAGTAAAATCACAATTATAAAACTCATTACAAAATGATGATCAGGACTCTGCAAACTGAATTCATTGAAACATTTTCTTTCATTATTTGGGATTTATTGGTTTTTATTCTGACCCATAAAATGATTATTATAGCTTTCTTAATTGTTTCAAGTTTAACGTAAACTCGAATGATTATTCACCTTAATTGCTCTAATTTCTTAACATTAGGACCATTTTAAATACACAATCTTACCTAGATTTGTTATCAAAAAATTAACTTGATTTTGTATATATACCTCTTAATAGCAGCCATGTGTTCACCTCACACAATGTAAACATTACAAGTACGTTAGAGCATCTTCATCACACATCAGAGTCAATCAGGTGAGCTGTTCTAGTTAGCCCCCAGCTAGCATGCATGTAAAATGGAACTTTTACACAAGAACATAGTAAATCGCACTCTCTGCATGCTCTTTCGTTGTTCTCTTTCACTCTTCCCTTTCTCACACTTTCGTGTTTTTTTTTTTTAACCTCAGCACTGGAGAACATTTGTGAATTTATTTTAGGTCAACGGTTATGATGTGAACTCATTATAGGAAAGGTCAGACCCATACATAAATGTATAGCGGGCTACGGAGAGCGTGGCCCGTCTCAGAGAAGGATCTCAGGATGCTTAAAGGCCCTCGCCCTGGGAGGAGAGGAGGGCAGACCTCACAGGAGGTTCACAGGAGCTCACTGTCTGTCTCACCAGTCGGCCAATCCCGTGTCTCACTTCGCTGATTATGCACACTTCCCAGACCGCACTGGAGATACTCCACAGGGAGAGGGGACGAAGAAGCAGGGGTTTTATGCGTTGTTGTGTCTAAATAATGATGTTGGATCCATGAACAGGGGTGCCCGCTATTCCCCTTGGAGTTTTGGTTCATGGCCTGCCGCTTCTCTGGTTAAGGCTCCCGTCTCTAATGACCCATGTCAAAGACTACCCCGCACTGCCGTGATGACATATCATACCTCATCACTTTGACCCCATACTGACAATTATAATCATATATATAGCTTTTGCTGCCACATCAGGCCACTAGTATGACAAATTGATATGGTGATGAGAGCCGCGGCGGCAGGAGAAGGAGCTAGCGAGTGGAGCAGGGGAATATGTCAGAGCACAGAGAGCAGCGATGAGTGATGAGCGAAGACACCTAGTGAGGAATCGCAGTATCAGTGTTCCTTACACAGGGTTTCATTCTTCATGCAAGTTATTGTTCATTCACCCCCCTGCCCCTTAAAGAGTCATATCCTGCCCTGTTTGGCTAAAGAACACTTTCTGTCTGTATGGGCCCTGTCACTTCCCTCTTGTTTCTTACAATGGGGGGTTTTAAGCTGCCACACTAGATGTGTAAAACCCTTCCCTTTCTGATGGGGATAGGGCAAGGACCACCAGCATACTTGGCCCCTCTGCCCCATGATGCACCCAAAACAAAAGTGCATTGAGAGCCTCCCCGGTTTTTGTTCCCTCGACCTCGAGGTACCAACACCCACAAGGCACTGGTCTCACTTCCTGTTCTGCACTTTGCCGTACATTTATTGCCCTGTTCTGCCAATAACATGTCCTTCAAGCTCCAAGATGGATGTTTGCTGAATGAGTTAACCTTGTGTACTGTACATTTGACAGTAGCTATTGGTGGTCCAGCTCTTTGAGGCTGTGTTGGCACAAAGAGGCTTTTTGTTCCTGTTTTTGTCTGTCTCTTCCTTGTGTTCTTCTTCTTGTCCTTTGTTTCCTCCTTCCCCATGTCGTTTCCTACAATAAAATAAGTACCCTTAAGGACAGGCTTTTCAATTCTGCATCTATTTCTTTCTTTTTGCTGCACAATTTTTATATTTCAACAGTATCTCCTGCTATAGTCCCGGCCCCCCAGTTTCTATCCGCAGCCCAGCCTCCCTGCCCCAGCCCTGCCTGTCCTGCAGCAGATTTAGCTTTTGTTGGCTAGTGTTAATAGGATTAAAATGGGTTACTAGCTCAATCACAGAGAGCTTCAAACCATCCCTAAATGTAAGTGTCTCAGGGGGGTCGGGGGCATTGTGGTTCTGCCTTTCTCCCCTCTGGCAGCCTCCTGATCGGAGCAGAGACCCCAGGCCTGATGGGGCTGGCAAAGGTTTGGCCTCCAGGAAAATCTGCAGGATTATGTCAGCGCTCATTACAATGTACACAAAGACCACAGGATCAGTAGGAGCACAAACGGAGCAGTTAAGTCAAATAGGGTGGGCCAGGGGATTCTCCGCTTCCACCCTGACATTGATTAGCCTTTGTGCTCCGGGACTCCCCACATGCAGGCTGCAGCCGCTGGGTTACCGATAGGCAATATGTAGGGTTGGTGCAACACTAGCTTTTATACTAGCTAGAATCTCAATTTTAAGGTTAAGACTTACATTTCACTTTTGAATACCCATACCATGAACTACAATATTTAGACTGATGCCTCAGTCACATATTTGTACTAACACAAAACAGTCAGATAGCCATGATAAAAATCAAGCCTTGGCGAGGTGGATATTGTGGGTATAGTGCACTGTGCCCAGCACCCATACATAATTAGACAGAGGATGAGAATAGTAGGGGATCTATTGTGATAATGTGAGGTCACATCGCTCTTGAACATCCATGATAATGACCATATCCAATGAAGTTGCATCCATTAGGCACGCTGAAGTGTCCAGTACCGCATTCACACAGCCCTGAGACTCACACATACACACACATGCATATACCTAATTTGCATAGCGCTTAAACAAAACTGGAAGAAAAAAACATAATTAAAAAAAAACACAATAAACAGCGGGACAGGATTAATGTTCTGCTTCTCATTAAAACAGCACAGAAGCATCCTGGATGGAGCATGTGCGTGACTACTACAGTGTCACCCTCCAAGGCTGGCAACACGAGGGGCCGGCCAGCGATTGATGTTTGTGTTCATTTGAATAGGCACTCAGGGGCAGTGTTCCACCCTACGTTCAGCATTTTCATAGGTGACGATAACACACTCATCCATTCACGGATGCGTCGCGTACACACTCGAAGACAGATAAATGCATGTGTTTTGTTCATGTGTGCACACCATCTCCTACCACGCACAATGCTTTTGTCGAGCAGTGTGCACACTTGTGTTAAGCTATGCAAAATGGCCACATTCACACTTCACTAGTGCTTGTGCATGCTAAAAAGGGCTGATGTTCCAGCAGTGTGCGTGTTTGTCCACTATGGAGGCATCATTGCAACGGTGTTACAAAATATGCACCCAAGCTGAATCTACCAAGAGATTCATTTTACTGACCAACAAATGCAATACAATCTCCATGTAGCCCCACATTCAGAACATTGCACTTCCAATATGTCCTGGCTAAACAACAGGAAGTGATTGAAGGGATTTTGTTTCCATTTCTGCTGCATCAGGTTAGAAAACAATGCACTCGGTCCAAACATAGTACACAGTGATTCCTGTTAAAGTAGCTTCTCAGTAAAGATTGCTGAGGTCCTTTAAGAATATTACAGCCATATGGGTTTTCCCTCCACACATATCTGTTTATTTATTTACCTAGATTAGATCATGAAATCATGAAATTACCCTAAAATTGCTTTTTCGAGAATGCACAGAGTATATTTATATATATATATTTTTGTTGTTGTAGCCCCTATCCCCTCCTGTCAGCGTATTCATAAATGTTGCTGGGAAATTTCTTATTCTAGCAATCCTCCAGATAGCCAGAGCCCATTTCCATAGCTTTAAATAATGTCAATCTGGGCAAACCCTGGATTGAAGCCCCTGAGCCGGAAGGCACAATTTCTCCTTTGCCTACAGTCTGATAATTTTCGGAGCTATTGGCAACTTGGGAATTTTGCAGCCTTATCACTCAGGCTCAGCGAAGTTCACTGCCACTAATCGGTGCAGGGATCACTCATTCAAGGATTGCATGATCATGTTTTTTTTTCCGGGGCAGTGACAGCTGTCTGCAGCGGGGCATTAGCAATGCAGATGAACCAGCCTAATAGGTTAATGCGTAACACACGAAAATTAGGTTTAATCCCCCTGCGAAATAATCTAACATTTTCAAATTCCTTGATGAGGGAATAGAGACATTGCCTGTGACTCAATTAGGTGCAATGCGGATCAAAGTAAATGTACCTAGAGCGTGTGCCCTAGATCCCCGGCACGCAGGCATGTGTGTGTGTTTGTGTGTGTGTGCGCGTGTGACAGTGAGGGATATGGCAGTGTGCCTTTCCTCATAATGCCGCAAGCAAACCCAGGGCGGCAATAACATCATCATGACAGGACCTCTGCCTGCTTATTTATTCCCTTTACTTACCTCCCCGCTCAAATAATGTCAATGCACACATGCATACGGACGTACACACCCTGACACGCTGACACACACACATTGGAAAATGAATAGCCTCAGCCGCGGAACCTGCAGAGAGGTGATAACTGAGATGGTGTGAGCAGCCTCCATCACAGCAGCAGTGTTTTCAGCCTAATTTGAACTAAGTACCAGACATGTGGGAGCAAATATATGTGGCGATTCATATGCATGTGGTCAGGTTGGGATATGTTTCTTATTCAAATCTAAATTGAATGGGGGTCGGCAGAATCCAGTCCAAATGTGTTTCTAATGCTGGATTCTTTCCTGCATCATGCCCTGTGATTACTATTAATAAGCTCCTGCCATGTGTACATCGGTACACCCTATACAGTGCCCTGTAATGGAAATGGGGCATCGGGGTTGTGTTAGTGTGTGCATACGTGTGCGTGTATGTGTGTGTATCATTAGCAGGGTGCAGCTGGCCATTAGGGTCCTAGGGTGGGTGTTGTTTTGCTCTTCTCCTCACTGTATTCCGGTCGGTTATTCTCTAATGTGTAACTCTGACCACCGGCACTTTGTTAGAGGACAAAAACATTTCCTCATTGCCTCTCACACAAGTGTGTGTGAGTGAGGTCGAGACTGATTTCTCAAAGCAGGTAGCGAGTAATGAAAGACACACTCTAAGCCTTCACGAATTGGCGACCGAGAGAGGGGAGAAGACTTCAGGATAAGCACTGTTTGGGGGTGGGAAGCGTCAAAACGCACCAATTACCATCCCCAGACAGTTACCCCTCCAACAAAAAAAAGAAAAGCCACTGAAATCAATGAGGACACAAACTGAACAATCAGCTGCAACTAGCTATCAACAATGGAGTGGAATATGCAAAAATGCCAATTAAATGTGTTAGCATACGCACAGGTTTTCTTTTTTTATGATATCCCAACATCTGTGGCATTAGCCGTGGCTCTCTTTATGTAAAATAGAGACAGGGAAATGAATACGCAATCTACCACTGTGTTTTCATCATTAGTGCGCTCCAACTCGCGGCTCTGCTGCCTCCCAAGCCGCCTGAGTGGGGAGCGAGAGGAACATTTGTGTGCCCTCGCTTGCCAAATTAATTCTTGTCTTGACATCTTAATTCTCAGTTCTTGTGTGTGGTCAAATCAGCCTACTATAGAAAAGCAATCAAGCAATTATTCCCAAATTATATTTGCCCAACACACACTGATTGGTTATTCTTTTCTTATTGAGTAAGCTCATTAATTCTGAGCAGCTTGCTTGTTATGCCTCTGCCATTACTCCTTTCCCCTCTCATCCCCTCTCCCTCTCTCTCGCGGTCTTCTCTCTCACCCCCTGCTCTTCATCATGCACACTCACTCCCAGCTCTCACTCCCACTCTCCCCCTTACACACACACTCCTCTCTCCTTCTCTCTCCAACAGATGCACCCTATCTTCCAGCCCCAGCCCGCTGATGTTTTGGAGATGACATACACTACAAAAGCCCCCATGATCTGTGGCATTGTCTAGTCGGCCAATTACTATTCCCATCTCTGATTAACTTTGATGTGGAACCTAATGAGATAAGGCAGCTTATCAAGGCAGCAGCTGATAGTGGTCTCATTTATTCCTGTGCCTGGCACAAGTGACAAAAACTAATGAGGAGGAGTTTGTATGTAAGCTCAGGTCTGAGGGAAGTGCAAAATTGTTCATCGGCAGTTCATCAGCTCCCGCCTGAAATGGCCTCTACATCGACGCACTCCACAAAACAGCACAGTGGTCTCGCCGCAGAACAAGAGCCACCAAGTTCCTCTGTGTGTGACTTTCCCTCTCTCCTCCTCTCTGCAAAATCTTTCTCTTATCAGCTCTTTTCCCCCTGCTCCAGGCTCTAATGGTGCAGCTAATTGCTCAGGTTGTTTAGCTGTGAGGAATGGAGTGTGTGCACAAAGCCACTCCCCTTTGCCTGATCTATAAGAGGTGAAACTTTCCTTTTCAACTCTATTTCGTTTCATTTATTCATCTGTTAATTGGATTTCTCAATAATCTATTTCTGTTGTTTCGTGCATGATAAACACTCTGTTGAAATAGTATGACATTTAAATGAGAAACACATTGAATTATGGATTACAAAAACGGAATTCAATAGTTTGGATAGAGGTAAAAATAGTTGTATTTTCTTATAAGAATAAAAAATGGTAGCTTCTCCGCTTTCCGTGCCACCGCAAGGCAGTGTAATAATTACCGTCTTTTACAAGCGTTGTTAATATTTCCTTATCAACAATACCACTACATTGTAATGAAGCAGCCCTTTTAAATAATACTTTTGTCGTGAAACAGCAACACAGTGTTGAAATGCGGTCGACGAAGGAGGCAGAGAATAAGAAGAAGAAAAAAAACGTGAAGTGAATTGAACTGTGAATTCTCCTGCACGGACTGTGTGTAGAGAGGCAGGAAGTGTGTGCCTTTTGATTTGGAGTATAAAAGTAAATAATATTTGTACATCTAACACATACTCGAAGTGAATGAGCAGCCCCTGAATGTGTTTCTATGAGCAAGTGGAGAGCTCTACAGACTTTAAAGCCGGAGCCCAATTAAGCCTCGCCTCATCGGGAGACGGAGAGGAGCTGAAAGCTGAATACATAAGATAATGCAGCCGCACCAAAGCAGCCAGCACGCTCAGTGTAAAATTAGAGAGGGAAGAAAAAAATCTTGATAAAGAGGGAAGAAAAAAGCAGGGACAGACAGTAGGGGGAAGAAGAGGGAAAGAAGTTCCTTTGGGCCAATTTCCTTTGAAACTGGTTAACCAAATATAGCTATTCATATTCAACACAATTAATAGTGTCTCTTTCTTGTTCAGACGGCACATCATAACGGGCAGAGGGGAAGAGAGAGAAGAGGATTTCTTTCTCCCTCCAAATTGTAGCCAATTTAAGGACAAAGCGCTACCCTCTAGTTCCCCAGAATAGGAGCCGCGCGCATAAAAGAAGACTGACATCCAAATCTCATTCAAGGACGCAATTTCCAAATGCTAATCATAATCTGCAGATGTTGGCCACTGATACATCCGTTTATTTATTGGAAGCATGTCTGTGCCCATTTGGACGGCCTGTGAAATTTGAAACAAAGAGGGAAAATCCCTTCTTTTTGAGGCATGTTGAACAGTGTGCAAGACCATCCTCAGCATGGACATCTGCACCGTGTGTGTTCAGCAAACGCACAAAAACATTCACACACACGCAGAGGGAAGCACACAGACACACTCATTTCTTTCCTCTTTTTTGTTACTTCTCTCCCTTTCTCTCCGGGTCGTTTTAGAGTACCTCAGATGTGTCATCAGACATTGCTTTCCATCTGAACCTGAGGGAAAAAAGAAATACTTGACAGAAAGGTATATAAAAAGAGGACACTCTGAATTTTTGACATTTTTTGCACAGCTGCTTCAAAATGAGGAAGATGGAGAGGCACCGAAAAGCAACTCCAATACATGTTTTTGTTTATTTACTGCCTTTTCTCCCTTCCCTCTTTCAGGGAGATGGAGGCTAGCACAAGGCCACAACTCACTCATCCTTGTATAGAGGGACTCAGCGGCGGGCCGTGAAAGAAAAATAGACGTGGCTAAATTAATTCTAGGATCTGTTCTATTCAGCTGAAACTCAAAAAGGATAACCCCCTTTTTTTCCCATTTAGACACCAAATGCAAGGTGAAACTCAACTCAACCTTTCAGCTAGACGACATTAAATACTGCTTCCTTTGATAGGTAAATAAATACCGTCGTAACTTTAGCTGCTAACTAGTAATTAGATGTATTCAAATCGTGGTTGAATCGGTTCACGTTGCTGAGGCGCTCCTCTAGTTCAGAATTATTCTCAGATCACTACTCTTACATTCTTTAAGACATATTTGTTTGCCTATGTATTATCCAGCTTTCTATCTTTTTTCGTTTGGTAAATACACTGATAAATGTCCTTGATAAACAATGCATGAGAAAAACATCCATTTGTATTGCTACTTACTATGTGTGTGCATGATGCTGAGAACCTTGTACCCCCTTGGCATGACTGCACCCCTCCCCCATCACTGATTGACTGCCTCTTCTTATGTAATAATTAATATTCATACTTCTCAACATGTGATCCGTACTCTGATGGCTGCTGATGTTATGGAGCCCATTCTGGCTCAGTGGGGTTTATACTTGACTACAAAAGCCATTGATTGCGATGGCACTAGAGAGATGAGTATTGTGTTGCTATTTGTAATATTCACGGTGGCTTGGAGGTGCTGTATAGATGCGCGTTTCCTTTGTAGACCGCCTCTGGGCGCTTCCAGAGCCACCGTTGGCTCCTGGCTCTCTTTGTTGACTTTGTCCTGCCTCACCCCCCCAAATAAACAATCCTCCCAGCTGATAGCATGCCAGGTTCTGTTTGAAACAATCAGTACTCATGCCCCTCTTAAGCATGCCAGGCCAATGAAAAGGCACGGGGAGACTAACAGAGCCGTGCAGCTGTCCTCCCAAACAAAATGAAGCACTTCCGGGGCCGCACTGGGTGCCCCCTAAATGGGCCATTGTGCTCCCCCAGAAAAACCTTCAGGATCACACAGAGCTCAATTGTGGGCCAAGTGACACTCCTCCATACACACCTACAAATCTCACATTTATCTTCAAACCTCCCTCCCTCTCCTGATTGGTGTGGTTGGACAAAAACATCTAAAAATAGACAGAATGGATTTGGTATTCCCACCCAGAATTTCTACAGGAAGACTCCAGACGCATATCCAGCCACCAAAACACTCAACATGCCACAGCAGTCTGACTGGGTGCTGAAAAGGGGGACTGTGTTTTAATATTCATTTTCAGTGCACCAATTCATTAACATTCTTTTGGAGCCCACAATAGAGACTAGAGAGGCTCTGACCCTGCAGCTCCCTGATCAAGGTCAGTAACTAAGAAAATACATTTTGAATCCCATCCTGGCACACAATTGGATCCTCCAAATCTAGCATATCCCAGCTTAAGAAAATAAAATGACCCCCCTTTCCTCACCCCCGCCCAACATGATGAACGCATTTTACTGCGTTCTCACTAAGGGCACTGGAATGAAAAGACTGCGCTTCACAAGTAAAAATGATTATTTTGATCTTTCAATATGAAAGGGAAATTCATCTTCAGGACAAGCATCTGTAAAAGTACTTTTGTCGTCACAGTGACCCTTTTTAAATGATGGATTTGTTAAAGTTTTCTATTAAGTCTCCGCCATGCCACACATGCTAGGATCTATAAAGACACTCACAAAGCTCCAGGGGTTTTTTGTAGTTCACCCCAGGAGCTTTACAAGCCATGCCAACTATGCAGTGATGTGTCTGTAAAAGGTCACTCTTACTATTTACATCCCTGCACATATGGACACACACACACACACACGTAGAGTCAAGAGAATAAATCTAGCCGAGCAGTCGATTATGTGATTGGGTGCCGTGACAAAGGGTGAGCATGTTGCTAACATGTTCCCTGTCAGTAGAGGGGCTATATGTGGGCAGACACAAAGCCTCATTAAAATACATACAGAGCTGGTGCTGCTCCGGTGGGTGGGAAAGATGCTCCATCAAGATGTCGTTACAACAAGGCTATCTCCACCCACTGGTATGTATCTGCCTCGCACTGTCCTCCCCCATGCCTGGACAGCACAATGGCAGGCTCCTTTATAGCCAGTGTGGGCCATTCCCTCTATTCCCTGCGAGGTCAGGGCCTAATCCTCGGGGAGTTCTCACATTGTGTTTTAGCGAGGCGGGGTCAAACTGTTTGAAATGAGGGGGTTTAGTTAAACATCTATTTGGCAGGCCCAGTGTGTTGGGGTGCGCTTGATTTATGTGTAAAGCTGTTGTGCTCAGCTGTCTGGATACTAGCGTATATGTTCCAAAAGTCCTGTATGTGTCAGTGCGAACAAAAAAATCACACTGCATACGTCGCCCGAAATAAAACAGACTGACCCCGCGTTCACCTCAACACATGTTCACCTACACACACGATGTGTCTTCACAAGAGTGAATACAGAATAGTTTATGCGTCTGTCTTCTTCTTTGCCATTGAGAGGCGCTGTGACGGCAGAAAAAGGGGGGGGGGGGGGGGGGAATTAAAGAATAAAAGTTGAAAGTAGCTGTGTTGTCAGCAGTGCCGTGTAAGCCAACTGCCCTGTTAGTGAGGCTGACATTCAAAGAGAGTTGGGATGCCGACAACAATCCCACAACCCCCTGCTGCGAGAAGACATTTCGCATGGTGGCCGAGTGCTTTGATACAGCTCTTGTGATCCTCTCTGGCGTGGCTTTGAGAAGGCAAACACACACAGCACAGAGCCCAGGCCATCACCATTACATACCATTTGAACACAGGGCTTTTTATATATTCCAGGATTTTCCTTTATTATTGTCATGAAGCCACCGTCGTTCAACTGGGGCATTAAACGCATGTTTGTATGGAAATGTGGCTTATTTGGCACACTTTCATACCATCTTTATAGCAATATTTGGTTTAATCTCATGTGTTCATTTTTTAAATAACACATACAGGTACATGAAAATATATTTCCATTAAAAAGGGCCACTTCATTGAAAGTGTCCTCTTGTCATAACCAAATAGAGAATAATTAAAATATGACATAGTCCTCACACTGCCCATTAATAGCAAGGCTGTCTCTATAATAGCGACATGTGACTGCAAGCAATGAGCAGTAATGCAGGTTAGTGAATATACAACCCACTTTCAAGACTAAAGGCAAACAGGCTCAACTAATTACCGAAGCACTATGCAGTCATTTTTCTGAGCAAGGGTTACTGAATGGTTGCCTATTACTTCACTCTCCCTGCACCAAATGCTTAAGATAATGACCAGTTACTAATTGGTGCTTACACCTTATATCAGTTTGTGCAGAGTATAATTGCAGCTATTATGGTACTAAATAATCATTGGAATTAGCATCTTTTAGCAAAAACCGTGCTAAATAAAAGTATGGAGCTTTTTCCAGCAAAGAGGTCTTAGTGTCGATGCACCATCGGTTGATTCATCATTAACCAGAGGGTTAGGGCAGAAGGGAGGCCTATCCAATCATATTGTGGTGTCAGTGCATCTTCTCCCCCAGCTAATAGAGGCGCTGATGTAGCACATTCACATCTGTGTGCAGTCTTGTGTGTCTCTTTGCCTTCCTCGGCGGCACATCAGGCTATTAAGTGCATTATTTGTGTGCGTGGGTTCGTGTAGCTGTTTGTGTGTGCAACAAGCAAAAGGAGAGAGGTCTATATTGGATGCAGATCACGCTCCTCATGCTTCAGCAGCCCCTCCTTTGTGTTGGCCCTTCCGTCAGCTGTTGACTTCCTAAGTGTCTCAGACAGCCGTGTTTCTGTCTGCGCCTCTGTCCACTGCCTTGTCCCGCTCACATTTCTGAAGTCCGCTGACTGCTAATGGCCGTGTCCAGACAAAGAGCCCACTCTGTGGCCACTCTGTGGGGCCAGGCCGGGGGCCAGGGACAGCCAGGAGGTGGGTGGGAGGGGGGACCACAGAGGAGGAGACACAGGGAGGGCTGGCTTTGGGGGGGAAAGGAGGGCTGAAGCTGGGAAGAGCACCCGGCACTGCCTGCCTCTCTACACTCATGTCACGCTTGTGTGACAACCACTCCTCTGTGCTTGTTTGAACTGTCCTTCCCAATTAGCACTAATAAGTCACTCTGTAAGGATGAGCAAGCATAGTGTGCCCAACCTCTCCCCCCCCCTTTTACATACACATAAACAGACTTATACACACAAACACAAACACACACATTCTCTCCCTCCCCCTAAGCTTAGCAGCCCATGAAAATCCCAGGAGCACAACCCCGCTAATAGACAGAGGAAGCCCAGAACGCATCTCGTTCCCAGCAAACAAGTGCCAGTAAAGAGGCAAATTAATGACAAGTCGTTTGAAGGGTTTGCCTAAGAATAATTTTACTCTGGCGTCTCACTACTGAAGAATTGATTAGATCCCTGTTCAATCAAAGTGCCTGAATCAATAAAGAGCGAAGCAGGCATGCTCCAGCCCAATTTATTCACAGCGTCACTCTAACATAAGAGTCACGAGGAACACAGAGAGAGAGCATCTCTGACAGGTGACAGTGTGAAGGCCCCGCTGAAACTAAAAGCTAATGTCAATAGCAGAAAGGCAGGTGTGCCCCGATTCACCGCTCATTACATTAGCTCAAATGCCTTGCAGACTTTATTCAGGGATGCACAACACAACTTTAAATCACATGAGATTGTTCCCTAATAAACATTATGTTCCTGCAATATGAAACCTTGAGGAAATAATTGCAGTCATTTCGTTTCATGACACAATTTCTCCGTGGTAAAAACAGACATGCTGCATGGGGAAGAAAGCTAAAGAACTGTGGAATAATGACTTCACTTGTGTTTTCTCAAAGTACAGACTGGAGGACTTAGTCAAGCTCGGCTGTGCTCTGCTGTTTATTGTTGCCTGCTTGTTTATTGTCATGCAGAAAGCAGAGGAGGTATTAAAGGCAGATTCTGCCCTTATTTTTAAATGTGCTGCGGAAGATTAGAGCGCTTGCCAAACACTGTGGAAACACTTAATTGATTTCCTTTGGACTGTTTACCTCTACTGCAGCCCTCCTAGAGCCCAGCACTGGCTCGCACGCACACACACCAACACGTAGAGTACAACCCTGGCCCCATTGACGCCAACGCAGGCCTGCCAAGAGCCTCATTAGTATTCACAGCAGTGGCATTTGCCAGCCTGAGCGTTGCCGTGGTGATGCTGCCCACACAAGTGATGATAAATGGTGCTTTCAGCTTCTCTGCCTTCCATAGAGCAGAGCAGGGAGCTGAGGAGGTGCTGGCTAGGACCCAGATTCAGCCGCGGCAAGCAAGGCCTCTTCCCCGACGCAAAACTACACAAACCCCGGGCGGCTGCAAGGTTCTGGGTGCAGGGGAGTGGTGGGTAAGAGGGGATGGGTGTGTGTGCGGATATGGAGAGTAGAGATTTAGGTTAGTGTGTGTAACTTTGTGTATGTGTGTGTGTGTGGAGGAGGGGGCATGTTGGGAAGAAGTGTGTGCTTGAACTTGTTATTGTTGGCTGAAAGTGATGTCAGCCTCAGTGTGACTCGAGTGTGTTTTGTTGTCTGTATTTTTCAGTTATTGTGATAATCTGATTATAAATTGGTGATATTAAATATCTGATCCAAACAATCTCTCAAATTGTGCCTTGCTATTGTATATACATATATTGAACCAACAATCCTGAACATTATTTTTTTTCAAAACATTAGATGAAATAATTGTTGGCCACTTAGTTATGGGTTATTACATTTCAATAGTTTTTTTTTAATAAAATATTGTTGTTGTTGTTTTTCACCTGGCACTGACATATACATTATCATTGTTGCTTTCTAAAATAACACAAAACAACCTTTTTAAAAATAATTCAGGAATCATGGTTTATTTTACACTGAATAAACACAAACATGCACTTCTATTTATTTTTATTTAAAACACTTTATGATATAAGGATGCAACACAACATTGTAATTTGTACAATTATGTAAAATACAACATTTATTTAAAAAAATATATATATATTATGATATTAAATAAATCCAATTTGTTGTGTTATTTAACACTAATATGTATTTATAAGATAATAAAACAAGATATACTTTTGAGCTGCACCATCTTGTTGTTGTGGGGGTCCCAGAGCACAATCACTACATAACAGAGAAGAAATGAGAAATAAATGTTCAATAAATAATACATTTTCAATACAGAAACTTACACACACACAATATACATTTATAAAAATAATCTAACAAAGACAAACCACATATAAAATAAATAATAAATAACATAGAAAACATAACAACCACAAGGTGACAGATAAACAGTCAAATATGAGGGCATCACCAGATAAAATCAGATATAAACATAATATGCCAACAGATATATATATCTTAAACCATGCCTGTATGTAACAAACCTGTGTAACACTCAAGCACTAAACCAAAACAACTGATTAATTAATAATGTGTGAATAATTGTTTTACAAATGAACTACTGAGATGATTCTCTGCACTGCGGGTTGACTCAGTCCCTCTCCTGTTTCTGTTACTGCAGGTGTCACAGCGAGGCTGCTTGAGCCTTAAATCAGCGTAGACAAACAGAGGGTTAGGGTATCCAGCTACACTTGTCTTCCCCTGAGCCCACACATACAGATGTGTGAGCAATGAGGACGAGGAGGCTGGACCCAAATCCCCCTGATCCTTGTTAAACAGAGAAACACGCTGTTATTCCCACATTATGGTGCACCGATACGTAGCGCATTAAGAGGCTGATTTATAATCATGGCATCTTTTTAGTGCCTTTGTGTTTATTTAAAATTCACCATTATAATAAAAAATAAAAAAACGTACATATATATATTGTTTTATTTATTCAGTATTTATCTTTGAGGCAGGCGTTCAAAAGACAAATATGTATTGCATCATTAAATACTGTATGAACCGATATTTCTAATATATTTTTATTTGTATTTATTTTATAATTTTTTCACAAATTCATCAATAACAGAACCCTTCTGAATACAACCAAACACAATATTTCTACCTTACAATTATCGCACAGCTGGCAATTTGCATTACACAATACTCTTACACAATCCTGCTACTATATTCCTAGCACGACCTAAATGCTCTCTTCATCTCCTTTTTTTTCTGTCTATTAAATTCAAAACTGGGCAGTGAATTCGTCCAATGAAATTACAGTAATTCTTACACAGAGCATGAGCTCCTTGGTTGAACTTGGAGGATGACCGCCCCTTCAAAAGATGGCCTGACCCTTCCAGAATCAAGCCTGATTACCCATCTCTAGGACACTAAGAGGAACCCAACTTCAAAAGGAGCAGAGACAATCACGGGTGGTGTTCAGAAAGCTCGGCCCTGCGCGGTGGCGGCGGCGGTTTGGGCCAGACTGAACAGCCTCAGCCAGGGGGCCGGGGCTATTAAAAGATAAATGTATTTCCCTGTTCCATTATTCATGAGGTGGGGGGGGGGGGGAGCAGGGAGCTAGAGGCTTAGCACAGCAGTGGATCCCTTCTCGGCCTTGTCAGGGCCAAGGCCCCCGCCACACCCACACCCTGATGCAAGAGAGGGTGAGGTGGGGGGTGGAGCGAAGGGCGACAGCTGTGAGGTGAGAGAGGGAGATAGAGATAATGCAACAGTGTGTATTCCCACACACACACGCATATTAAACGTCATTGTAAATACACGTGTTAAACTGTGTATAATACAATTTGTAGAAACTATATAAAGATACACTAGACGTGATCCAAAAATAATTTATTAATATCAAGAAACGGCCATTAAAGTGTTTTTAAATCATTATGCACACACAAACTTGGAAGGAGCATCAGACTGTGGTTTTGAATAACCTCTCCGCCGCTGATTAAGTAAAGGGTTTTGGCAAATACTTTAGAGAGATATTGGACTTCTACACTGGAGTGAATAGAAAAGTGAGCTTTTGTCCAACTCGTCTCTGATCTGCAGGAAAAGCAGATTAGGATGACCCCAGTGTCACTCATTTGGAGATGAGTCACTGTTGAGAAAAGCCAAACACACTGGAGAGAATGTCAAACAGCAGCAGCAGCTAAGCCTCCTCTATTTGCTGCCTTTTTTTTACATGCAATTATTCCATTGTTCCATCTTAAATAACCAAAGACAACATTGGTAAACTATCCATTTTTTTCTCTGTGTGGTTTATTTAGATTTTCTAATTGGAGCAAGACAGAATATCAGTAATTCCTAATATAATAAAATTGTGTTTATATTTGAGCATGATTTTTTAAGTTTAATATTGTCATTTAATCTAAATCTAAACAATGTGCAACAATACATTTATCTCACTTGCCTCATGATGGGAGAAACTACCTGTTCATGTTTTAATCAAATGTATTCCAAACTGTTTCATAATTACCAATCATTGAAAACAGACTGTGCAATTTTGCTGCATTATGCCATATTTCTCTGTTTACTAAAACCATGCTGGCATTACATTTGTCTCAACAATGGAAATCACTGTCATCTCATAGTTTTAGTTTTCCAACATAATTTGGCTAAATATTTTCTGTAAAATATCACAAATGAACAAAAATATATTTCAAAAAATGCAACTGTCACTGAGCAAAAACTAGTCAATTAAAATTGCATCCATTCAACACAAAGCATTCTCCCAATATAGACCAGAGTAGTTCCCATGTCCATTAAAAAGTGCTTTTCCCTCGGCACAAGTGGACCCCATTGCTTATATTTACAAATTTGAGAAGCATTATACCGGCATAAAATGCACACCAAGGCTTGGGAGAAAAGACGAGCTCTGTGACAGAGTGGAGGGTGGTCTGAACACATCAGTACTCATGACTCCATGCTGGGATCATTTGTTTCCAGACAAGAGGGCACAAGGGTGGGAAAGAAAGAGTATAAGGCGGGCCGGGAGATGTGGGAAGGGTGGGGAGGGGACGTTGTGATGAAATGTTTGTGTATGTGTGCACACTTGGACAGATAAGTGTGTTTTATCTGTCTGTGTGTACTGTGTTAATGTGGATCACCATTGTCTCTTTGCCACTTTACGCATTCTGGCTTGAATTAGACACAAGAGACAAAAGGCTTCATATTTGTGCTTGCATGTCAAGGATTACTTGTTCCATTGAATGTGCCCCCCCCCATTATCTGCTTATCACTCTCTATGCTCTTTAATCTCTTTCTTGTCTCTCCTCAATGGCTTCCTCTCACTGTCTCCCCATCACAAATGTCGCCTTTCTCCCCTTCTATTTTTTAACACTTACAAAACTGAATAGGCCTGGCCTGGTCTGGGCCACCTGGAAGCACCAGTGAAGCTTTTTTATCCCAGGCCTGGCTCCCTGCCACTAGCCAGCTGTAGCATTGTGAGTGGCCCATCTCAATTAATTCCGTGCATTGCAATTGTTGCCGGGCACTGTTTACAGCCACCTCCTACTCCGCCTGGGTAGCCTCTCCGATTGTCCTGGGGCCTCCCTTGTTTAATACTGTTTTGCAAGTTATTAAGCCCTGGAAGTCCATTAATCACAGTTCACGGGCTGTGTAAGCCCACACAAGGCAGGCAGAGGTGGGGGATGGGGAGGCACACTCGCTGTCCTCAATGGGCTTAGACGGTGGTCCATTCAGATCCCTAACGAGATCATTACCACTAACTAAATACAAACCTGACCCCACGACCCGCTGGGAAATTACGTAGGAGCTCCCCGGTGCAAGACATTAATATACACCCCCCCCCCCTCAACACCTCCTCATCTCCACCCCTCCCGTTTTCCTGCAACAGTGCGTAAACGCCCACCCCCAAAGTCTCCCAATGCAACCCAACCCCGCTCCCCTACCCCTCCCTCTTGTCCATTCTCACTTTCTTGCCAATGGACAGAAAACTAAACCTGTCATCAAAAGGGGGCTAATCACTGCTGTGGTTGTGGTAAACCAAGCCTGACAGACATTTCACTGAGGCCTCAATGGCCACATCAGTGCCACCTCCCTAGCCACCCCCCCTTTCTTTCTCTCGCTTTCTCTCAGTCCCTCGCTCTCTCTTTTTACCAGGCCTCTGGCCAATGAGCAACAAACACCCGGGGGCTTTTCAGATTACTTGACACACTGTGTCCACTT
Organism: Gymnodraco acuticeps; assembly: GCF_902827175.1. Classification (NCBI taxonomy): domain Eukaryota; kingdom Metazoa; phylum Chordata; class Actinopteri; order Perciformes; family Bathydraconidae; genus Gymnodraco; species Gymnodraco acuticeps. Next base: position 1,875,118 of record NW_022990295.1, on the reverse strand, counting down.
TTTGGGAGGGAGACCACCTGGTAAGCTCATTTTAATACAAAACCAGTTCGGTCTCCTCTCCCTTTTTTCCCCTACTCCGCTAATTCCGCCTCTCAAGCCAAGCTACCACCATGAATTCTGTCTAATCCAGTGACCCCCACAGAACATTCCTGGTTTTACACTCCTCGGAAGAGGCTGGATTTGGGCAGATTACATGCTTCCAGTTCTGTTTGGAGGCACCTGTGACTAGAAGTGGAAGGAAGGAGCAACGATGACAGTGAAACGTAAAGAGAGGAGACATAGAGAGATGTCTCCTTACCCCCCAACCTTTCACCTTCAGTTTCAGCTTTTTCAATCATGGGTAGTCTCATCTCCACTATTTTCCTGCATCTTCTTGGTTGGTGAAGGCAGGTTTGAAGCCCAAGCTGACGAAGCACAGTGTTGCCCATGCGTCGGGGTGTGGGGGGGTTAAGAGGGATGACAGAGCAGGGGTGAAGGATGTGGGTGGAAGGAGAGGTTGGTCGGGGGTTCACACTGACTTTCACTTTAGCCCCTCAGCTTATGTTAAGATGTTGTCACTTTCACCATCTCAAGTGTTGCCACTTCAGATGCCGGAGCTTAGCGGGCTCTCAGACAGTGAGGGAGGGAGAGAGCAACAGGGAGGAAGTCTGGGAACATTTTAAACAAGCACAACTTTGTCACCTGACAACCAAGGAACCCCCATTTGAATGTACCCCAACTTCCTGTCTCTTCTTTGCTCCTTTCGTGTTTCCTTCTCCTCATCTTTCTCAAGAACTCTTCAAGGCAGTGTTTCCGCCCTCAATCCCTCTGCCAATTTGATGAATTGTATCTCACAGCCTTTTGAGTTTTGCGCGTATGGAGCTTAATTGTTTCGCTCGTTTCCCCCCTCCCTACAATATCATGGCAGATGCTTAAACTGTGCATGCAGTTGTAGATGTGCATATTTTAAATTAGGTGTAATATCCCCCACTTTAATCCATGATAAGATCTCAATTGTTCCATGAGGTGAAATGGAGATGCAGAGACAACCAGGGCTGAATAAAATGGAAATCTTAATTTACCTGGATATTATCCTCCAGTGAAATATAATCACTGACTGAATAACTGGGCACAGCAGCACATTCTTAATTGACTCTTAATGAGTGTCATGGAACATATTCTTCAGAGAAGATGCGGGGAGAGATTATGTGAAGGCTGCTCGGTATGCTTCGGAAAAAAAAGAATACCGGCCAAAACATACTGTATAAGCATGACCACATAAAAACATACACACATAAATGCACTCGTACTTTCAAATGATCCACTCTGGAAAACATAACTGTAAATACAAAATTACACACAGAATCTCGGTGCATAGGCTGAGTGTCTACCATTGATTGTTCCTCAACACTGACCAATTGTAAACTCATAATGATGATCTCTGGCATGACAAGTGATTTTAACCTGCCTGTGGGCCGCCCCCGCACGAGTCACAGATCAGCTGCCCCACGTAAACAAAAACATTAGGAGAGCGTTCCACATTTAAGAGCATGCTAATTACAGTCATTCCCATCTGAAGTACTTTCTGCTGCAATTTGCTCAGATCACCAAACCTCCAATCCCTCTCATGTAAACAAATAAACTCTCACGCAAGAGATAAAGCAAATAATAAAATAGACACTGGCGCTATCGGAACTCGCTGGGGGCACTGTGTTTGAAGTAGGCTTCAAATAGTATCATACTACTCTGCGGTGTTGAGTCCTAGTGTTGTGCATATTCCCAGTGAGGAATAATTACAAGGGTTGTTGTTGATGCGCTCAGGAAAACAAATCATTTACTTTGTAATGACAGAACGGAGATGAATGCCGTCCCAACACAAGGAAATAAAGACATTCATTTTTACCAAAGAAAATTCTAATGGGTTGTATTTGTGCCATGGACTTGACAAAAACTTGATCACTTGATAGTTTTAGGTCATAATCCAATGAAAGCGAGAGAATGGCTAATTGAGTGAACCCAACAGGTGTAACTCAACTCATTCATGCCTTCGGTTTCTTAACCGAACTTCGGTACTTAATTAACAGTTTCTACATCCCACAGTTTTGATGTCTCCACCTCTGCACATAGGAACCAGAGCTGATCCATGGCAACAGATATGGGAGTGAATGTCACCGCGGCCCTCCAGGTGAGTGTGTTCCTCCAGCGGTGGAAGCAAATGAAGCAAAAATGATCGAGTGTTTGTTTTGTGACATGTTGTCTCTCTGCGGCCTCATCAGGGCTGAGCCTCGTCGACGTCAAGTGTTAATTTAGGGTTCCTGCCGAGCGTGAGCCTGTCAGCGGCGAGGCTTGGAGGAGGGAGGTGAGCTCTTGCAGAAAATGACCCTTCTGGTCTGATTGTCTTCTGGCCTGCAGACTGGCACTGAGAGGAAAAACAAAGACACGGGGAGAGACAGAGGTGGCTGAGTGCTAATGCACCTCGGAGCAATTAGAGAGGCTTACCTGACTGTGTGAGCACAGCACGCTAACACACACACACAAGGTACACTCTGCAAAGTATTCCCCCCCTTTAAAAAAGCACATACTGCCCACTCAGGTAAATACATACACACCAGCTGATCCTTTTGAAATAACTTATTCGCTCAACCAAACACACGCACACACTCTCACCATGGCCCATTCCCAGTGGATGGCTTCCAGCCACCTTTTAGCCCAGTGATTAATTGGCCTGAGCTTACGATATTCCGACCCTTTATTCTGTGAAACTTAAACAAAAAGGACAGGCCTTTCTAAAGATTACAGCAGCACATTAACCACAGAGTGAACCATGAAATTGCTTTTCCCCCTCCTGCAGTGTTGTGACTCTATAGTAGTCACGAGGAAGGTGCACGGGCATTAGTTTTGTAACACTGACTGAGACAACAAACATGTCATCCGGGTGGAGCTTATGCGAGCACTGCCGATCAGCTGACGGCCTTGACCAGGGGTAAAACAGAAGCAGGTATGGCGGTGAGATAATTCCGTTGTATTCGTCGAAAAGAGTCAAGTTTTTTTCCAATAGAGTCCAGTACATCAAATTCAGAGTGATACAGAGCATTTAGAGGGCTGTCACATTGGAAAGAAAGGTTAATTCCGTAATTATTTCAGTGTGAAAAATAAATAATGTAGCCTACCCTTTGCCGTTTTTCATCATTTCCTAATTCGCATGGAAATTCATTTTCTTTTCTCTCTTTTTTTTACTCCACCTAGCCCAATTCAATCACTTGAGTTCATCTGTCTGTGTTATGCAAATCTGAGCGGCTGAGATTGAACCCATTTGAATACCTGGTTCAACTCGCGAGCTGATAGAAAAGATGAATTCTTCCGTTTCAATGTGTCTCCCTTTTTCACCCAGTCGTATCAAGGCTACCTTTTTACATGGTGCTCTCATTATTTTAGCCCATTGCACAATGCTTCCCTGGCAGTCAAATGTATGAATAAGAAGAGGGACTCACCCTCTCTCTCTCCCTCTTGTGCTCTCTCTCATGCTCTACAGAGAGGCACGGTCTGAATCTAGGATCATGGACACTAGCAGAGGAGCCCAGAGAAGATCATTTTTGAGAAGAGGGTTCAGCCAGAGCTGAGGGTGCCAACAAATCCTCCATATTTGTCTTGGCAAATCTGTTTTTAACTCTTAATTTATAAGAGGTGTGCTGGCAGATGTCCTGTCACACTGGTCAGGTGTTTTGATTGACAGCCGGTCCTGGTCCTCAGGAAGGCAGAAGCCAGTGTCTTGGAAGCAAGCAGACATGACACTATTATTCCAACGTATCCCGTAGGAATAAGTCCAGCCAGCCAGGGGAACAGTGGGGGGCTAATAGACTCGACCAGAGGAGCCCCCCTGAAGCTTGATGCATTGTGTCAAGGCCTTGTCTACTTCACGCACATTAAGGATCACATGCCACAATTTCACAGTACAGCAGGGGGACCGGCCCCCATCCCAGCCCCCCGATAGGCCGGTGATGGATGGTGTTGACAATTACAAGCCGAGTACCAAGTGGAGCAACACAAAGGTCAAGGTTGAAGCTGCCAGTGTGGTCTGCTTAACAATGGAAGGTCTCCATAGTAGGAAAATGCTGTTTATACTAAACACTAACTATGCAGTGTGTTGTATGGACACAAAGGGCTTTAGTCATTTGAAGCCGTGGTTTTTGTCAAACAGCCAGAGTTGCTAACCACAGTGTTTAGCATTCAGGGACTGAACTGCCTAAAATGCCCAAGGGGGAAACAAAGTGATCATTAAAGAGTCCCATTTAAAAAGACAACTAAACTCATAAATGTACATTTGCATGAGGAAACAACCTCACAGATCCAAGTACTCTTATACAACCGTTTGTATTATATCTGACGGAAAGTTGTTCCCGTACGTTCTCCTACAACTGTCCAGCCACAAGTGTCAATATCTGCTCATTAGACAAAGACAGACTGAACACCAAACAACTTTAGCAAATTATTGTAGTTTGGGTTAAATAAATATAGAAGTTGCCAATGTACGTGACAAATAAGTCATCCTTTGGGTAGACACATTTAAGTGACATATAAGGCAACAGTTGGATTAAAAAAGCAATAAAAGTGGGAAAGTGACATGATCAAGAAAATCAATGTTAGGGTTAAACCATGCAAGTGGCAACGTTTTGTGATGTACAGGTAAACGTTTGAGTCAAGTAATTACATAAGTAGCATTTAAGGGGCCCTATAATTGTATTTTGTGCCTTCACGGTGACATGTTTATATGCTTTAATGTTCAAAAAGCACTTTATTTTTCTCATAATTCCTGTGCTCCAGCACATCTTTTCACCCTCTGTCTGAAACCAGAGCCCAGTCTGCTCTGAATGGTTAGCTGGCCGGCTCTGGTGTGATTGTTCAACCACTTAGAGAGGTCCCGCCCTTAGCCTTATCACAAACAATGTGTGAGAGGTTCAGCTAATAGAAGCGCAAGTGTTAGGCAGTGATGTCACTTTTTTAAGGAAGTAAACAAATGAGTCCAATTAAGGCGTATCAGGCAAAGGGGGAGTGTGTGGGAGAGAACTTTGGGATGTTAACCTTTGTAGACCATTTACATGCACACAAAATCTATACAACACACTACAGGAAAGAGAAAACCCCAAAAAGCATTATAGGTTCTCAGGTACAGAAGGTTAAGGTCACTTAAAACAATTCTGTTTTCACACAGTCCAAAAACAGCGACCTCTTGGAGGAAATTTGAATGTTTTTGGACACAACTATCCACTCCAATAGCCTCCATTCACACTTTTCACTCTTTATACTTTGTGGTTCACAATTACGTGGATTTAATTCACATTGATTTTGTGGGAAATATATATATGAATGACAGTGCATTACTTTTCGGACATATCGATGTATCAGAACAGGCTGTACAGATAGCAGTGGCCACATCACTCTGAGAAGAGGGGAATAAAGCAGTTGTTCCGACTGCAGTGTCCTGCAGGAGTGAATCTTTTTCAATATAGCACTTCAGGTTGAAGACATTTTTCCTGTCATTTTCCTCCAGTACTTCAGTGTAATTCTTTTTTTCTCTCCCCTCCATTTTTCCCCGGCGACTGCAGTATGTGGCAGTCTGAATTGTGTGTTATTACCCAGCAGGAGACAATATCATTACCACATATTTGCTGTCAAGGGTCTGCAAAGAATGGTGCTGTCTTGGGCCTCAGTGATCTAACAACCTCACACAGGGCTCCAGAATTACCCACTCCTGACTGGGGGAAGTCAAACACTACCAGTTAGAGAGGGGAGTGAACAAAAGAGAGGTACCCGCTCTCTCCCCCTGTCTCTCTCTCTCCCTCTCTCGTGAAGATAGAAGGGGACACACCTCCTCTGCGCCAAACGGAGGATGCTATTCTCCAGCGCCTTGATAGAAATATATGTTTGGTTGAAGTGCTGAATGATATGAGACCGCGAGATAGATGTGGACGGGCTGCATGTATGACAGTCTATCATTTTATATAAAGAGGCAAATTGCAAACTCCGGGATGTATTATTAGTGTAGGATGAGTAGCTCATAATTACCTGCACTTTTATAAAGTTTTCACTTGATACTACATTCAAATTCGACACACTATGTGCAGGGAAAAGAGGAAAGAAAGTTAAACTGTGTTGTCTGAGGTGAAGGCAAAAAGAATCTGCTCTCCTCTTAACATATCACATTGTGACAGGGGATTTTGCGTTTGAAAGAGTCCATGAAGATATGTCATATAATGTCTGACGAAAATAACTTTCAGAATGGACAAACAATCCCTTTCATGAAAACTGCTATCCAGACTTTGTAACAATGTCTTTTCTCATAAGACAAATAGAATTGCTATCACTTTCGTTGACAGCGTACAACAAACACGACCCAACGGTTTATGCATACTGAGTGACAAAGCCATCTATTTTCTTTCCGGAAAACAGGCAATACACACTCTGGCAATTGAACCACAAATGAGGAGTGAAAAATTCAAACTTCATCTCCCATCCACCATCATTTATCCAAGCCATAGAAAATATTTGATTGCTCTTGCATATCTCCTCACGCTTAAGGAGGCAGCCAGCCAATGCAACATAAATAAAGTCTGGGACTATCATTTAAAGAATCCAAGCGAATCAAGCTTGCAAACAATCAGGAAGAAGAGGGAAAGAAACTCTGTCAGTTTCTTCTTCCAGTGCTTTGAAGGTGTAAAGCGAGACCCTTATTTAAGGTAAGATGTGGCTGTGCATCCTTGATACACCTCTGCACTGAAACAAGGCTGGAGTCCTTGATTTTCTTCTGCCAACAATAGGAGCCAGCTCTTGAGGAAGAAGCATTCATATTCATGGTTTCAGGATCTATGGTGGTAAATGATGAGCATGCAGCTACAATGTGGAACGTTTGAAACTTGCAAACCATAGAGTATTCATGCTGGTAAGAGTAATACAAAGAATACATGTTATTGGAGATTTATAGAATTTTCAGTATGGGCAAGGTGAGATTTCTCGTTTATTAAATGTGTTGTGCCCTTATAGAAAGATGTGGAATAGAGAAATGTGAATACCGAGAAAGATAAAAACAAGGCATTTGAGGTCAAGCGAAGAGGTGGGCGATAAACATTTTATCATAGCGGAAGGAAAAGGATTTTGATCTGCAGTACATTCACTTCATTCAAAGCTTATTGCTATTGAGAATTTAATTAATATGGTGTTCCTGCATTCACCGTTCAGCAAGTGATAACCAAGATCATGCATCAGTCAGATACGGTATCTGACATTATATTAAATTTGAACAGTTACACCTAACAAACAGAGAGCACTCAAAGACATCATCCGATTGGATGACGTGATAACATCCTGAAATCGCTGGCACTAAATTAACCTGGTTCTAATAGGATTTGAGGTAGATAACATGGGAAATTACTGTTTTCTTTTCAAGGCAATATACAAAATGGAAGCGCCACAAATTGATTTCTATTTCCCCCATAGATGCCCTCCCCCATCCACACATTTTCATAATTTGAGATGAGGCGATATGGCATTAATATTCCCTATCTTATCTTGTCACATCCTGAAATTATTGGAGAGGATATGATTAGCTGAACAATAGCATGAGAAATGCTTTTTATGAAGGCTATCCAGGTTTTTATGACAAAGAGAGTGGAGAGGTTGGAGAATGGGCCAGGAAGCAGACACGGTGGCAGTGAAATGCCCCTCTATTCTGGATCTTGATTTGTCACAGCAGGCCTTTAGAAGAGCCGGGGGCTTGAGGATACATGGATGCCCACCGGTGTTGGCCATTCACACGTGATTAGCATTCTATTATTGTTTATAGGCCATTTAGGAAGCAGGAAGACAGCACCGAGCCAATGGTCTAAGGAGGGCTCCAAAGCACAATGTTTTGGACTGGTTAGATGCACCATTAAGCCTTTTAAAATGAGCTCCACCCGTCAGAGAGTAAAAACAAACGTGGCTTTCTGGCTATCAATGGGCACCACTTAGAGGAAACAATGCCCTGTTGAGGCCCACCAGTTTCCTCATCAATGAACATCAAAGATGAATGAGCCCTGGCTGACAGCTTTGTTTTGACTCTGATACCCACAAAGCCCTGCTCAATATCATACTGGTCCTGCTCCTCTGGGCTGCCCTAACAGGTGCGACCCCTCTTCTCAATGCACCGTTTGACAAGAAGATGGGCAGGGGAGGTGGGGGTTTTTGGTCCACATCCGCCTTAATCCATCCTACTATAAAAAAGACTTTGAAAAACAAACGTTTGTTTGGCCAAAGTCAAAGCCCTGGAGCCCGGGGCTCATCCGTCTGTCTGCCCAGGCTTTCTGCGCTTTATTCCTGCCCGTTTTTTTGTCAGGGCTTCCACCACGCTCATTTGGACAGGACATTAAACAAGACCCGAGAGGATCTGATTCCCAGCCATTTCCCACAAGGGGAATACATACAGTTACAACAGCCAATTGTTTGGATTATGATAACAACGCCTGGAGACGAAGAAAGAGCAGAAAAAGGAGAGAGGGGGGTGGAGAAAAGTCAGAAATCTCACACAGAAAAACAATGTGCTAAAGAAAAACAACCAGCGGCATATAAAACACGTGGATCAAACCCGATTGTCATTCAAGTTAGTCTTTAGATAGGAGCATTTTAAGCCGGTTAATTTCTGAGCTCCCCTTTTTCTGCAGTGAGAACTGTGCGTTTTTCTGCCAATGATAGGCTCCCACTACTTCATGGGGAGATTAGAGCTCCTCCACTCAGGGATATAGAAAGGCCTTCAGCCTGGCAGAGAGAGAGGGAGAGCCAATGTTGAGCATTTTAATCTAGAGTCACACAGATAAGATGCAATGGCAGATCAATATGTGCTCTATGGTGGCAGCTCCCTGAGAACTTGTCTCCCTGACTGTAGCACTGAGAAGCCTTTACCCTCTGTGTCCCATGGCTTCATTTCTGCACAGACCAGCTATCTGTAGTGACTGTCTCTCAGTGACATCCCATGTTTAACCCCAGACACCACGCAGAACAGGCAGTGAATATCTAAATAGGATCGCCCGTGAAATTTCCCTCGATAAATCTCTACAGGAATCATCCCAGTTTGAATATTTGATATGGCATCTGTCCTCGGCTACCTCAGGGGGCGAGGCAGGTATGATAAGGGATATTCAGAGGAGTGATTAGATAAAAGAAGGTTAAATTCTTTTTTTTGATTTCAGGAGATTCACTGCGATGGTATTTGCACTCTGCCATGTCTGTGTGACTGAAGTAAAGTGTACAGGTAGCATTGAGGATGTCATTTTTACTTAATTTACTCTCCTTTGCATCAGTGCGGCATTCCATCATTCCAGCTACATCAGATGCTCTGTCAGTGTTGAGGCTTCATAAAAAAAAATTGTAAAACGAAAATTCTTCTGTGCTTTTGAGAATCTTCGCGCTGAAAAGTGGGACACCTTGAACTCCTGTAATTTTCAGCCAGATAAAGGCTGCCACAGCACACCATTATGATGTTGAGTAGACACAAAACTCTCATTTGCATGCACTCGTACAGACATCGATCGTCAGCACACACAAGTGGGTTACGACTTTTCTCTTTTATGTCTGTTTCCAGCATCCTTCCCTGTTTACCCTCCGTCCTTCACATTTCTGCATCCTGCTGATGTTTTTGACATGAATGTGTCCTAAACAGAAATAGATCATTAAAGGAGAAAATGCAAGGTTTTGTCACATTTGTTTGTTTTCATCCTGGGCAGCAGTTCAGATACAGCAATGGCTCACAGCCAAAAATGTGCTCTGTCAATTCACAGCAAAGAAAAAAGTGCCGGAAAAAATCTGCATTTGTGAGCACAATACTGTAACTGCAGGGCTTTGGGTGGAGGGTGGAGGCTGCACGTTGTTTGTGTGTGCGTGCACTCTTGTACGCGTGTGTGTGTGTGAGTGTTTGTACGTGTGTGACAGTAGACCTCGCTGAGGAGGACTAGCAATCACTCCATTCAGCATCTGCTGCCACACAGCTCATATTGTCATTCCCCAGTTTAAAGGAACCTTGAGCGGCTTCAAAGATCTTTTCAAAGCCTTAATCCTAATAGGTCGCGGTTTGTTCTGTCACATCAAAAGGGGGGAGAGAGGGAGGTGGGGGGGAATAATGCATTGGGGCTGGCAGAGATTCTTAAGGGCGGAAGATTGGCAGAGGATTTGCAGTGTGCGGAGGACTGAAATCTGAAATATCGGACACAGAATGCCTGCTGTAATAGATATGAAATAGGTCTTCTCAAAAGCATGAAAGGCTGACATTTACAGAAAGTTTGTCATGAGAAGGCCCTTTTATTCCCCTTCGTCTATCTGCGTTTGTACTGCCACCTTGTCCATAGTGGAAATTCGCAAGTGTCACTCTAACAGGTTATAGAATAGGATTGGACTTTTTTTTTACCTGCCTCTTCCCTTTTTTATTGAATGTTTAGAATTTCCAGTGAGAAACCAATTGAGTCGAAGCTATGCAGGAAAACTGCCTTCTGCATGGCACTCCATTTGTTATGCTGGGCTCAGCACTTGTTTCCTGACCCTGTGTCATAGCCAACTGACTTTAACAAATATCATTAGAGGACTTTTTGAGATAAGAAAGCTAGCTTGATAAACAAATATCCCCCCCTTAGTGAGAAATGCTTCGGTGGCATTGTGGATGAGAAAGTTCAAATCCAGTCTGCCAAAGCATATAGTGGGTGTGAGGCATGCTAGACCATAAGTGTCACTTATGTGTTTACTCCTCAGCTCTCTGACAGTTTATCAGCTGTGAAGGTGTCTCTCATGCATTTCACCTGATCGACTCGGCAGACAAAGAGATCCGGCCCGTGTTTCAACAGTGCACAAGTGTCCGGCTAATTAGGTGCTCATGGGAAACCGAGCATTGATTTTCCGTCAGCTTCTCTTCCCCCCAAAAAGAAACTGGGCTGTTTGTCTTTTTCTAATGATGCACCGTGTGCCTCTGATAACAGCGATAAAACAGGCCAGAGGTGTAGAATAAGCAAACCTGGACACACTATACCCGTGGGAACCCATATATAATGTTTAATTGTATGTTTTTTTTTTAAAGACATAGATAAGCAGTGACTAGTGGGACGAAAACAAAGTTTGTCGGGGATGGAAATGGACTGTGTTGTCTGACAAAAAAACACACCTTTTCAGCTCTGTAAAGGCGTGAAATCCCTCTTGTGCTTGTTATTTCACACTCCTGTGGCTCCGACTTGGGCAAGCCGTGGCACGGTAAACAAACAAACACTTGTGAATTCACGCTAACCCAACCACACACATAGCATACTGAAAAGAGGGGATAACATTCTAATGACCTCACATTTTCACACAGAATATAAATCATAGGAACATTTTTGCAAGTTACTCCAAAAAAATGCTGCATTTCTAGCATAAATCTAGGCATAATCTATTATTTTTGTGGAATTATGAAAAGGTGGTTGTTTCCCAAAGCGGGGAACACATGGCTTTGCTGAGCACACAGACAGGGAAATGTTCTGTATAAATAATGGTTTCAGTATCACACTGGACTGTGTGCCAGCCACCTGCTGATCCAGCCACATACAGGTAGAGCCAGCCGGGTGACACGGTGCTGTAGACATGGGCATTCAATCCGCCAGCAAACTAATCAGTAAAAGGGATGAACTCCAAGCTTATCGGAGGGGGTCATGGATGTAGGTGGAGGAGGCAGGGATGTTTTGCACAGCCACAGCGGGGTGACACGGGTCCCAGAATGGGTAAATTCACCAATCTCAATGTAGGAGGTTGGGAGAGCACAACCCTCGAGGAGGTGAAGGAAGCTGTGCTGCCTACCACCCCCACATCACCTGAACACCTTCAGCTTAACTATGAAATCATGAATGCCCGGTTCACTCGCCTTGAAATGGATATCTGGCAGCCACTGTACGATTGGTAATAGGCGTTTGTGCGTCTAAATACAGTATCATGACAGAAAGCACGGTATACCATGACTGAAGAGTGTTGGAGTTTGATACCAAATTCTCCCCAGAAGGAAAACCTTGAATCCCATACTACAGAAGCATGCTCAAGTATTGCATTGTCTTTCGAGCGCTACCCTGTTAGAAAAACAATTAATTTCACAAGATAAATGTCTGCCTTTGAAATGCAGGTTGTTTCTAAATTCAAGAATGTTCCTTTGCCTCGGCAGAGCGACGCACCCCGCTGAATGGAGGCATTATTTCAGCTCCTTAACTGATCACCGCTGGAAACCGTTCTGTATCAGCATTTAAAGGTACAAGACTGTAATTTAGGAGGTAATTTCACATCTTAACAGAATCCAATTAAAAGCACGGACATTTCAATTAAACGTCCCCCTGGCTTGTCGCTAAGGTGTCACACCACAAGTGAAATTGGAATCAGATTACGGCGAGAACCTGAAGAAGTATTTCCCAGCACAATAAGGATCACGCATTCCAGATAGAGACCCCTGTCATGCATACTGCTGGATGAAGAAAAAAATGGCCTTTCCTTTGCCAACATTAGTCATTTAATTCTCCCTCCTTATTAATTTCACAGCAGATTACCTGAGAAGATACAGAATGCTGTCAGCATAGAGTTTTAATTAAGTATGGGTTATGCTGCTATGAGTGCCTTATATGAAACTGCTGCCTTATAATGCTCTTGTTTTAATTACTTCAGAGTGCCCCCTCATTAACCTCCATGGAGATGTGCTCCAAACTACAGTGTGCATTACAAACACTAGATTCAGAAATCACTTGTATCCATATACAGAGCTTCATAATTGTAGCGTTTGAACAAATAAAAGGCGAGAATTTCATACAAGAACACAAGATTTTTCCTCACTTTGCTGTTTAGAAAGGCGTGCACATTTCTAGGCTCCAAAATAATGAATATAGTGCTTTGAACTTGTTAGATAAGGTTAGATAACCTTGGTGGCTAAGGGCACCATGACGACCCCTGGTGGGAGCTTAAATATAAATGGCAGCTTCTTGTTTGTGTTATTTGTAGAAAAAGATTTTAATAAATAGGATTCATTTTTCTAATATAAAATGTATTTACTGTAACATCACAATGGGGCAAAATATATTTAATTAATGGCGTTAATTTATGTAATTTGAGCAATATATATTTATAATTTTTATTTTACTCATACAAATATTGTGAACATAAAAAGATAGCTTCCGTGTTAGATACTAAACGCCCGTGTTCCCGGTTGAGTCAATCGCAGATTGGTTTTGTTTCATGGTTTCATTGCTTTGTAGCTCATCTATGTCAAGCAGCTGTGGGTGGTCTCACAGCCAGGAGAATCAGCAGCCCTGTGGACATTTCCCCTTTTGATCCTTTTCATCCTGAAGTTTCTGAATGGTCCAATATAGATTTTTTTTTTTAAAATGCTCAGAGAGTGGGGCTCCTATTCACAATATTCTGAACTGTGCCACTGTCCACCCCCAACACCTTAATGTGGTTTAACAGGATACATTAGCTTTTAATGGCACTTAATTGTACAAAAAGGAAATCCATAACCACATAAGGAGAAAAGTCAAGTATTTCCAAGCTCTTTATAAGAACAATTTAGAGCAGACAAGTGCTTTTCAAACATTGGATTGGAATCAGTCCGACAGCCTGGTCATGAGAAGGAGGGTCTGCATTTGTGATGCTGCAGTGCCACCATTTGGTCATGATGAGGGCTTCTCTTCTCTGCCAGGCCCTGGAAATTGGCAATTCTAGGCCTGCATGAAAAAAAGAATGAATTATGCTGGTTCATACACTGGAAATCCCATTTTGAATGAAATGATCTAATTCAGAAATAATGTCACAGTTGGCACCGTAATTGTCTTATTGGGCACTGAAGTATCTTTGAGAAAGCAGTGTATGGCCTCTACGGTGAGCTATAAAGTTGAATTGTCGCAGCCTATGGTGTATTATTTCAGAAATGGGCTGAACCCTGAAAATACTTCCAGGTGCAGGATTAGAGAGAGGAGAAAAAAATGCACTTCCATTGTTATTGTTGATAGATTATCGTAGGTCCAAGCCATTTTAGATAATGAGCAATAACCTGCACTTCAAGAACAGGGGAGCTTTGCCAAGAAGGAATGGTGATTACAATCAATTAAGACTCGTGACAAAGCACCAACAATAACCCTGTGTCTGTGTATGTGTGTGGGCTTGTGTTTTATTCACGCATCCTTCCAAACTACCCTGTTTTGTGTAATCAACATCTGTTGTGACAGGCAACCTCCTCCTTTCTCAGAATGGCCCACTTCAGATAATGAGTGTCATACCAAACTGCAGGGCAAAGGCTGATTTGAACACCTCTTTTTACTCCTCCTCTTTGGCCTCCGCTCTCACTACCCTCTGTTCGCTCTCCTATCATTCAAGACATCCATTGTGCAGAACCTTGAAAAAGAAAGAGACAATAAGTCTCACAACATTGTCAGTGTCTCAATATGTGGGGGTGGTAAATGAAATAAAATACAGTCTGGTTTCTTTGTTGAGGGCATACCAATCTTCACAGTCGACTCGTCAACACTGACATTGTTGCTTTTATTTTACTTTAACAGTTGAGTTATTCAAACAAAACCTAATTATTTATTATCCTTCTTAAATGTTTCTTGATTATAGTTTCTCTTTGTTGCCATTTTTAATTAAGTTTCATACATTTTTTTGATGAGCACCCTATTTTTCCAGGCCTGCACATTCATTTAATTTAATTTAATTTCAAACCTTTATTTAACGAGATTGGTCCCATTGAGATCATAGATCTCTTTTTCAAGGGAGACCTGCAGCTTAGGTTCCACATGAAACATAAAACAATAAATGACATTATACATTATATTTACAGGATACATTTACATAGTAACATGCATTGTTTATTGGTAAAAATATTCAGACCCTCAATGATAGGTGAAGCTTTTAATGGTATGTTTATTTGCCTCATATTACCAATGTTTTAGGCGCCACCTCCTGGTCAATTTGGACATTCCAGAATCTCATGTGGAGTCTCATTTGAGGTTTTTGTGAGTACAATACATACAAAATGTAGCTATTCCTATATATATAAAGACATTATCTTATAATAGGAAGTCTTAAAAAAACTGCAGGATTGCATAATGTGATATTTGATAGGGGGAACAGTTATGAAGATATGTTTATTTCTCTGCATTAGTTTAAGTCTAAAAAGATTTCTCAGTCACAAAGTTCAACTCTACAGTCTAAGCTCTGTCTTTAATGGGATGTGTGTATAATGTGTAAATAAAATGATTTTCCCCAGCTAAGCCTCAAAATTAATTGCCTCTAAAATAAGACAGATAGGTTCAGACAAGCGAAAGTGTGAGATTGCACCAAATGTCAACTTGTTTGGGGTTGATTAACGGATGCATCCAATTTCTTCAAATGTAAGATTCATCTCAGAACATAAATGCCTTTTTACATTCCCAAGATGGAATTTGCTGTCTGCATAACCATGTAAAATAAATAAATTTGAAATCCATTAAAGTCATGAGCACACTGAACTCTGTTCAATTTACCATAACCCCGAGTTTACTATAACTGCAGGAGAGCTCTGATATGTAAAAGCAGAGCTTGTATTCTTATTTTAATTAATCAAAACCTCCAGTTTTAAGTGTCAAGTGGCAACGGCTTGAGTGAGCAGTGAAGCTGTTCTACCTTTTTTCTCTTTGTAAGTGTCACCATAGTGAAGTGGAGTGGTGATATCAAAAACTACAGGTTTCTTTCATCTGGAAGTTAGGTTCCTGGTTCATTCGTAAGTGCATTGTAACAATTGGTGCTCTTAGCTTTGGATAATATTCCCAGACACTCAGTATTTTTAATAAAGGCTTTGACTATAAGTTGAAATGGGTTGTGAGCTGGAGTTAAATACAGTATGATGTAGTTAATACATAGACATTGATGTGCATTTATACAGCATGACCTAAGTGAGTTGTACCCTCATACTGCAGAATATTGTATCAGATAGAACACCTACTATTAATACAACTTAATCCTGCAGACACATTACTGTATACCTAGTTATACACAACACTGGTGGAGAGAGTATTCACATCCTTTACTTCATTGAACGTTTTGATACCACACTAATACCACACTTTAAGTTAAATTATCGCATTAAAATGTTACACAAGTAATAGTAAGTAGCTAAGAATAACCAGGAAAACCTTCCATCATGTAAAGAAACAGTACTTAAAGCAGAAAGTTATAGGAGTGCATCAACACAAAAGCAATTTTAATATTGTGATGGCTCTAAAATAAAACATGTTTTAAATATTTGTAAGTCCTATACTATTTTGTATAGGACTACTTCTTATAACTATGTTCAATATCAATTCATTAGCTAAGTTTTTCCTCCATTATTAAAAAGTCCTGTCAAATAAAGGTGAAATACAAAGTATAATATTTAACACTAAAAAATTGTGGAGTAGAAGTAAAGGAAAGTAGTAGCAGGAACAAGAGAAGAATACTCAGGCAAAGTACAAGTATGTTCAATTTGTACCTAAGTGCAGTACTAAAGGAAATGAGTAACGTTCTGCCACTGGGAATCAATAACAGTAATGGTGACTGTTCCATTTAGAGCTAACATGTAGCAACTTGCACAATACCAGACCTCTAGAACTGAAATAAATGGAATGCAGCCATCGTTAATGTTTAGAATTAAATCTGTGCTTGCCATGCTATGACAAGTCCAAATTTCAGCACAGTACTTTTTATTGTAGCTCTTAGAGAAACTGAAGTCTAGAGTGTAAATGATTAATGCATGAGGGCATTTACAGAAATGTAACTCATTATTACTATTTCTAAGATTTAAAAAAATGCTCTAAAAAAAGCCTGGTTCCAGCTCCTAAAATTAAAACATTTGCTTGTAGTACGTCTAAAGTAAGTACATTTTGTTTGCGCTTTTCAAGGCCTGCAACTTGTAAAATTGAAACAGATTCGAAAAATCCATATAACTAAATAAGCAATACAACAGCCTTTATTTATATATATATATATAGTATAAGCAGTTTGGCTCTTTGGGTTTAGGAATTTCTAAAAGGCATTGTAATGTTTTTTCCTGGTGTATATCAAAAGTAAATCTGCACGTTAATCAATAATGAAAATTATCTTTATTTGCAGAGTTATCCCTAACATAAAATAAACATCTAATCCAAAATACGTGGGCAAGGCAATTTCCATTAAAAGTAATATTTGCAAGTCTCCTTTCCATTCATTTAAATACTGTTGTTCCCTGTGATTTGTGTTTTACTATGTCAAACACCAGGGGGCGCTTGGGATCTATATTTACTACTAGACCCCAACCTCCTCTTATTAAACCTCTATTGTAAGAAGTAATTGGAATCGATAAGTCCCCGTTTAAGACTAAAGATGGGCGCCAGACTTCAACCTAAAGTTAACTGCATGACAGTGCACTCAAGCTTTTGTTTCTCTTTTTTTAAGAGGCAATAGTGTGGCACTCTATCAAACGAACCCCACATCTTCACAATGCAACAGCTTGAGCATAAACCAAAACTATATTGCCTAAATTGAAAGGTGAAATTACTTATTAAAATTCACAAAAACAAGCCCCCCTCTTAGTGCAAGGTGCAACGGGTATAAACAAGGAGGCGTATTCATATAATGTGACCACTCCTCTCTGTCAGGCTGCTCTTCCGTGTTTACACTTTACACACCCACAGAAAACAGGACACTAGCGGCCGTCGGACGAATGTTTACCGAGCAGGCATAGAGTGGTGGTGAGGAAAGTGACAGTCACACTGGAGGCTCGGTGTATGGTGAAGCACAGGTGATTTCAGCCTTCACGGTTGCATTTTACAGCGGAATGTTCACTCGAAGGGGGCATGGAGACGTCAAGAAATCTACACAGAAAGTTCTGGACCCAAAGAAGGATGTACTGACCCGGCTGAAACACCTGCGGTCACTGTTAGGTGAGCGAAATGTCACCGTGCTTTTGATGCTGCATCGCCGAGGCTTAGCTAGTCGTGCTAGCTAGCCGACAGCTAACGTCAAACAAGGCGTCAGGTTAGCTGGCTGGCTGTCACTACGGTTATTTATGCAAGCTACCTGACATTTAATTTCAACGGGCAGCAAAAACTACCTTCCTAATTTGAAGTGTTTGCAACTCACCACATGTTTTCATTGATTGTTTTACGTACAAATATCGGGCAAGTGGCACTGTGATAAGGCATGAATGCTAGCTGCTGTGAGCTAGCACCCCTTGTGGCTAACTAGCAAGCCAATGCTAACTGATGCTGCCTTGTCAGGGCATCATTTAGAAGCAGATACCCACTACAACCTTTGTTGTCATTTTAGTCCAACGTCTCCCTTGTTGTTTTAAAAACGTAGTAAGTGCACCTGTGTGACTTGACACATCACAAACACATAACACGTGTTATACTTTAGAATGAAATGAGAATATAGCTTTCCCCTAGCTGTTTTCATATCAAGCTAATGTGAAGTTACTCTGTCCTAGAGATATTTAATTAGAAAATGTAATGTAAAGAAAGCATATTGGTAATGTCCTATGTTTTTTTCATTAGACAAGGAAGTGCAGTAGGTTATGACAGTCATAAAACAGACTGTTGTGTGGCTGTTGTTCCAACCCTGTCATCCTTCACTATTATAATGGAAAGAGACATGAATGTGCTCTCTAGTGCTGACTTGTGCTGCCATCAGAGTTTTCTGTTACACATAATGGAGGCAATTTCCCATCCACCTTCATGGTTTCATTCATTGATCAATATTACTATACCACTATGAGTCTCATTGCCAAATCCACTTTCCACTGCAAAACATGCAAGTAGAAGGCAGGAGACATGCTGAAGTCGTTTATGTCTATTATGTTTTGCTGAAATAAGTCAACATGACTCAAAATCAGCATTAACAAATCAGAGAGGTATATAGAACTCTAAAGCACAACATTTGTTGTCTTTTGGAAATGTTTATGTTTCATTGCATATTATTGAAGACTGTTACAAACAGCACCTTTATTGTACTGGAGACTGTAGCATTTGTATGTACACACTTCTGCTATTCTCATTGTACCACAGATACAACTGGGTCAGGGTACTTTGGGAAAGTGTGGAGAGGAGAAAAAGTTGACTGGAGGGAATTGTGAGATATGGATTCTGTATAAGCGCAACCCACTGTATGTGAAGTGCTTTCTATCCATTGTAGGTCAGGTATTATACCGTAGAGTTTCTATCTCGTAAGGTTGGACGTCTAGGTAATGCAGTTTAATATGTAGACTTATAAACCTATTATGTATTTGTACTTACACTATAATGGAGAAATAATACTCTGTAACTATTAAAGCTTTACGTTTTTTACAATATGTTTTGATGTTTACTAAAATATTCAAGAATAGCATGGTTTAAAAATGAATTGGTATAACTTGATTCCTTACCCTTTGTAGGAGCCAATTAACACTGTGGGTATAAAGGTAGGAACCTATATTTGTGGTTAGAGGTTCCGCCGGATATTTCTCACTGATTGATTTTGATAAGACTACCTTTTAATTGATCTTCAAAGTGTGAAAGTGAAGTTGGGTTTGCAGAGGAAGTCTGCGGAAACTAAGAATCACTCTTGCAATAAGGTACTTTTTAGATGGATTCAACTATTAGTCTTGACAGGTGCATGCTTGCACTAGACTGTGACAGCCAGTATACAACTTTTTGAAGTTGACATAGAGAGATCTCTTTACTATCAGCACACCTTCAATGTCAAGACTAGTAGAACCAAAGTAGAGGTCAATACCGAGCGTGACATCGCCTCTGTGTTTTTCTTTCCCTCATGTGCAGTTAAAGATAAGGCGGGTCTGTTTGTCCAGTAGCTGATAGAAGGGCCAACGTGTTAATGTCACCCTGCCTCCCTGATTTCACGTGCTTTCAGCTAAGGAAGGACTTCCTCCTGGTGCTGCTGCTTCCTGTGTGAACAGGAAACAGTGATGAGAGATGGGACTGCTGTGGAAGTCACTACAGGGACTTGTGGAAATATAGCTGACTCCAATTAGTTGCTGGCAGTGTTTGGTATTTTTGGAAGCCCTACTATTCCATATATGTAGGAGAAGGATTTAAAGTAAAGCTGTCAGTCAGGCTGACATCCCTCATATTATTATTACAAAATGGTAACAGCTATAGTGTGTTTCAGTAACAATAAACTAAGCCTTCTTCTCCTGCTACAGGCAGAACAATTTAGGGGCTCCACAATTGTGCACACATTAGTTCATAACTTGAGTTTTTGGCAGTTGACAGTCCAAATTCAGCTTCCTTTAAGCTACACACATTTGTTGTCAAATGTTTTGCAAGTTATTTTCTCTGCCGTTTTGTAGTACTAGGAGCAGAAATGTGTTCAACCAGCTCATGGAGACTAGTCATAGTGTCAGAGGTATTGGAGTTGAAAGGGCAATCCGTGGTCTGGGCTGTTTTCAGAGCCGGCCTGTATTGGTTTTCTGCTCACTGAGCAGATCGGTGGGATCGAGTGTGAAAGCTGCTGCATGTTAATTTGCCGGTCATGCCTGGCTGGATTTGGCTGAGGTTGTTAATTACAGCAGCGCAGCAAACCACCTGATCTCTCACTGCTGCTCTCGGCGGAGGCACAAACTGCTATTCCTCTGGCTGTTTACTGTTCAAAGTCACTCTCAAGCTCAGTCCCACAACTCATTCTGTATTCGTTGTTGCATACGCCTATCCCAATTACCTTAAAAAAGCCTGAAGTGCATGGTCCAAACTCATTTCAACTCTCACTAATTTAATTGTAAACAGGAGGGTTTGCCTGGGGGAATTCCCATTGATTCCTGGAAGAGATTGAACCTTTTTTCACTTGTTCCCTTTACAGAGCGGTCAGAGTGCCAGGTCAGTTTCTAGCCAGTGCTGCTGGAGCAAGTGGATTCAGTAGGCCTTATTATCATGGGCCCTCTGTTTGTAGGACAAATAACTTTGACCCCTGATCAACTGAATAGAACAAACTATATCCTAAGGGGCTATTGTTTGTTCTCTGTTATTCTCTTCAACTGCTGTAAACAAACTCAGACCTGTTGTTGATCTGCATGGGAATAACAGTGCAAGTGTTGTCAGTGACAACAGTCAGGTGTGTTTGTCTTTTGTAGGTGTGTGAGTTTGTTGCCAAAGGTAATGTTTTCAAAGGAAGCGCTGTACTCGTTGTTTTTTAGATGAATGAAATATAGTGTCATTACTCCAAGTGTTGCTGAGGTCCGGGTGAACCAACAGCGCTGCTCATATCAAAAGAAGGTGAAGCATCTGAGGAAACAATGAGCACAACACTGGCTCAAGCGCTCTCAACAAGGTCCTCTGTGTGGCTGAAGTAAAGGCTGAGATCACTCGACTTCTGACTCTCCCCTTTTGTAGCACACTCGGGTTTGACTTGTGAACGACTTCAGCCTCTTAGCGTCTTTTATCCAACACTTTGTAGGCATGATGTCGACACTTAAGTGTTACAACCACCAGAGTAAGCTATCACAAATGGCTTTTATTACCTTTTTCTTTTATTCCGTTCAGGCTATCAGATAACTGAAGTTTGGGTTCTAGTGTTCTGTTTCACAACACAAGTCGGGCCTATAAAACGTTCTTTTAATTTAGACTCTTTTATGCCAAAGTTATTTACATAAAAATATATTCTGGTTATAACATACATCATTCAAAGTCGTATGACATTTCTTTCTTGAGTGGAAGGCAAGAAATATATAATTGAGTGTATAATGTGTTGTTGACACTGTCAATAGCTATAGAGGCCAAGTTGTTTGCGATGAAGGCAGCAGAGAGGCCACTAACAGGTGTTTGTCTATCACCATAACAGATTGTGCCATTATCGCCCAGGTGTTTAGCATCTTCTTACGAGATCTGTAGAGCTGCTTTGGATGGAGCTTTGAAAAAGAAATGAGCAATCAGCCACAGAATCAGCTGTTGAATAATAGTGATGCAAGGTTACACAATGTAAGCTTGTATTGTCATTTGTAAATAGCTTTATAGAAGTCTTTCCCTGACTACATTTACCGCTGCTTAAGTGTTAGTTGAATTGTTTCCAATGGCTTACAATGAGTGAACACATTAGACACAGAGTTCCTAAATAGAAAGCCTACTTGCTCCTACCCAGCCTGAGATGAGACACGGTATGTCGTTTTCATCATTCACCTACAGCTCATGAACCTTTTACAGATGGCACATTTTGCTGGTGTTTGTTGTTGTTGTTGTTGTTGTTGATGACTGCTAACAAAACAATTCTGCTGCTCAAAATGAAAGCCTCGGGTTCATATGTTGGCGCTTTATGAGAAAAGCATTGTAAATAGAAGTTGCCAGGCACCTCTGCTGTGTATTCTTGTCAGAAAACATCTTTCCCTTTATAGTAGGATTTGATATTGTTTAAAAGTAGGTACAGTACATTTAGTTTTGGAATATTTAGCCGTTTTTATGACCTTTTTTTAATGGGATTAACACACCGGTTTAGATAACTGGTTCGGGCAAGGTGTTTGGAACAAAACGGCTACACTAACTGTTTTATATGTATTATGCCTGCTAGTAAGGAAGCATATGTGAAGCTTCCTCTAAACTGGTGCCACTGTCAAGATAAGCATCATGCACTATAAATACAAGTCCTCTTCTGCAATCCATGGGCCATTACAATTGCAAACTATGCCATGATAAAAGCAAGGAAGAAGTTATAGCATACTATATGTAATTATTAGTGCTACCTCATTGTGTATCTGACTGGTGTTGCGTGAAAGCTACAAATCAAATGAGTAAAAGCCCTGATTAGTTAACACGTGTTGCAGGTGTGTCACTCTGAGTTATGGGTTCCTTTGGTATTTGTTATGAAAGCACAAAAGGGTTTTTTATCATCAGTCTCCATCAAAAAGCACACTGTTATGTTCTGGAGCTTGCATGACTTAAATGTGAAGTATTTATGCCTCGTAGACATCCTCATTTCTACTTAATATGTATAAAGTACACATTACCCATTAGACGTTAACTTACAAATAGTTGAAACAGTTTTTACCTAGTATTTTATGGTTAAAGATGTATTTCCATGAGGCTACTAGGCACATGAATTATAAAAACATTGTTAACCCAAGGATGTTTTTGTCTTTCTAAAAAGCTTTAGACGAGGTTTCTGTTTCCAGCCTGTGTTATAACTGTTATGTGTTCCAGAGCGTCCTTCAAACTCTTTTCAGATATGATAATTATCACATGGTGTTGAATGAATGGCTTTTTTCTCTGATCTGTTGGCTCGCTAGAGATAGGAGGACACCAGCCCTCAGTGTTCTGCTGCGGAGGATCCGTGCGATTGTACATGGTGAAGGGAAACCAGTTGGTCTGGTTGCTCTGTTTACCTGTCCTGCCCGAGACCTGCAGATTACTGTGACACCACTTGTTATCAAGACTTGATCTCAAAGTGGATTTGATTTCATGCTGCCTTTCTGAATGCCCAAGCTTCTGCTAATCTGTGACGGATTTCCAGGTTTAGAGCCAACAAAACAAATAAACACTTAGCTTTGGCTTATAGTATTAAGGCAACGCTACGCAGTTGTTAAAGAGCAACATTCAGGGTGGCTGGTGAAATACTGGCTGATGAAAATATTATACAGTCTTGGACTTGAAACGGTTTTTCCGGTAAACAATTGTGTCTTTCGTTAATATTTCCCTTCTGTTAGCCTCTACTGTATGTGGCCTTTAAAAGTGAGGGATCATCTGAAGTTGAAAGGCCATCAAGAGTGATACAAATGTTTCTATATCATTTTGTTTTCATTTGAAGTGCTTACGACCTGGTCTTCGATGATTTCAATGTTTTCTCCGGACAGTGGGGAGTGATTGAAGTTGGTCAAACATAATGCTCCAGAGAAACAGGAATTATTACTAAGCTATGCCATCACTAACAGAAGTTTGATTTGAAATGCTTCAGGCTCCATTTACTTGAACTATCACCTGTTTGCATTGTAACACCAGCAAATCAACATGAAGTGCAAGATTGAGCTACTGTAAGTTTTACAATTTTAAATTAAACATCAAAATAATATGTAGGTAGATTTTCTTTGCACTTTGTCCATGTGACCTTGCATTATGGTGAATTTTAGCTTCATTTTTTTTGTTACCTTTTCTAGAATGTGAGATAAATCAGGGTACAAGGAAGTGTACATTGAAACTAAATTGCTTAGTGTGTCCATCCATGAGTCATTCTCCCCTCCGTCTAAGTAAGTGCGATGATCAGAAGGACTAGTTTCACAGTGTAACAGATGTAACCCCTGCATTGTTAAAGATAAGGCTTTCAGTGCTACCTGAAGAGGAAGAGTGAAAGTCGTCAGTTCAGCAGCTCTTCAGTGCTAAGCGGTGGAGATAAGCCACTCTCCGCTGTGTGAGCTCAGACTGGGAGAAGGTCAGGCTTTGCCAGTTCTACCATGACTCCTTCACACTGTGCTCAGTGCACACCCAAAGTCCCCAATCTGTCACACAGCGAGACAGGCTGCAAGTGGAGAGGCCTTCGTGGAGAGTTTGGCACAGTGGCACCATCATTTCATTATGGGCAGCATAAGGGTTGTGATTGTGAGAAATGCCCCTTCGTAAACATTCTGAACCCGAATCAAAAACTTCTGATGAAGCTGCTCTGCTGTAGCATTTATCCTGAGGTTGTTATTCCTACTTGAGAGTACCCTGTTAAATGTTTTAAATAAGGTTGAGTTATTACCACCTGTCGTACTCTTTTTGAATTATAACCCATGCTTTGACTCTGTCAACTCGGAGAGAGCTGCATGCCATTACTTTAGCCTGGCAGCATGTAAATCACTCTTTGTTTTTCTCAGGGAGGATGATGCATTGCATGGACAAGCCAGTTATAAATAGTTTCTCCTGACCAGCTATGGCGCCTCAAAAGCGGGTAGACCACTACAGTCTTACATGGATGTTTTTCAGAATCAAGAAATTAGCTATGCAGCAAACTGAAAGCTTTATAAGTTAAACCCAGTGAGGTGCGCGTCCTGCATGTCTGACACATTAAAACCACAAAGGACGCTGTAACCTCACCATCACACCCTATTTATCCCTGATCATCATGCACCAGATTCATATCAAATGTGTGTGTTTGTGTGTATTGTCACATGGTAGTACTACCAACATCCAAGCTTTCCTATGGCATGGCGTTTGAGTTGGTTTTCGCTATGCTGGAATGGGTGTACGTAGATGGGAGGTTGTTTTAAGATCTGAAGGCCTCCTGCAAGAGTTTTCTGTCTTTTTATTTTAGTGCCAGAATTTGAGGATAGCTCTTTTTATAGCCTTAGTCAAGTTTCATGTTTTTAATAAATTATTTGACATGTAATTCTTTAATTTTTTTATATCACATTTATTTGAGAGGAAAAAAAGATTTAGATGTTCATTTATTTACATTTCCGATACATTTCACACACAGGTTTGATGACACCACAGTTTGTCAATAAAACGACATATAATTGCAAAACCTACTAAATTGTGTACGGTACCCTTCCATGGGTCTAGGGCAGTGCTTCTGAGTATATTGGTAACATTTCACATTTTTAATTAATTAATTAATTAAAGTAAATCTCCGCAATGGAGCGAGCTTAATTTTCAGCCCAGGGCAACACGTTCATCACACGTGTTGCCACTTGTTTGTACCATTTTCAGGAGATTAGTAATCTGTTCTTACGGAGCCCTGGAGGGTTCATAGAGAAACAAATAAATACAACGTGGCCACGTTTTACTTTCTCGTGCGCACGCTTTAGTAACTCGTGCGCACGAGTTACTAAAGCGTGCGCACGAGTTACTAAAGCGTGCGCACGAGTTACTAAAGCGTGCGCACGAGTTACTAAAGCGTGCGCACGAGTTACTAAAGTGTGTGTGTGTGTGTGTGTGTGTGTGTGTGTGTGTGTGTGTGTGTGTGTGTGTGTGTGTGTGTGTGTGTGTGTGTGTGTGTGTGTGTGTGTGTGTGTGTGTGTGTGTGTGTGTGTGTGTGTGTGTGTGTGTGTGTGTGTGTGTGTGTGTGTGTGTGTGTGTGTGTGTGTGTGTGTGTGTGTGTGTGTGTGTGTGTGTGTGTGTGTGTGTGTGTGTGTGTGTGTGTGTGTGTGTGTGTGTGTGTGTGTGTGTGTGTGTGTGTGTGTGTGTGTGTGTGTGTGTGTGTGTGTGTGTGTGTGTGTGTGTGTGTGTGTGTGTGTGTGTGTGTGTGTGTGTGTGTGTGTGTGTGTGTGTGTGTGTGTGTGTGTGTGTTCCAGGGCTCCGTAGTTCTAGAAAAACGATGTGTTCTTTTTTTTTAGATTTCATGAAGCGTATAAAACAAAGAATGGATGTCTTCTATGAACATGTATCCATGCTGGAAGTAGATTGAGATAGAGATGATGCATCCAATGAAGCATTGCATGAATCAGAGGCTGTTGTTGGGGCTGCAAAAATGTATTTTTGTTTTGTAGGCAGGCCATGCAGGCCAGCCCGATTTTTACAAAAAAAGCCCAGGCGAGCCGAACATGTGAAAAAAGGGCTTAGACCTCAGAGAGTTGAACTTGGGCCTGCGACCATAGTTTTACTGTATTTTGTTTTGAAAATCCACAGCGGAGGTTTGTGTCATACTACATGCATGTGTTTTGCATATCTCTCAGCAGCCAACGATCTGTGAGTCTGTTGGCTCGGACATAAACTCCGTAATAAATGTAGTCTACATTTCATAAGAGGTGTAAAACCTGAGCTTTTTAAATCGCATTTGAAGGAAATGCTTATATAATCTGTAGTTGTATTTGTATTGTTGATTTTAATGTGTGAACGAGGCGATATAGAGAAGGTTAAGCTGTCATTATTAGGCTGTAATTTGTTATATACTGTTGGAATGGTAAGCAGGCCTATTGCTTTTGGATATTTGGGGAGTTAGGGGGTCCGCGAGTGTTTTTTTTATTGGTTAAGTGGTCCATTTTTCTATTTTGCACAAAAAATTCTTGCATTAATGTCAATTTATGTTCTGTGGACTGTTTTTAAATACATTATTAACCAGCACTTATTAATACTGTGACTTAGTTGTATACCCCGTTTATCTAGGCCATTTTTAGTTTTATGTCACACTGTGGGACTGCGGGAAGCGGTATCTGGAGATTTCTGTATGTATAACACATGTAGAAATGTTGGCAATAAAGCTGACTTTGACTTGGTATGAAAAAGTTTGAGAAACACTGGTCTAGGGAACTCACTCCATTGAAAAGCTATCAACATCACTGTAAACCAGTCTACTGTCAACACTGATAGAGAAAACTAAACGAATGAGCTCCAATCGACCCCCTGATAAGGATCATCCATTTGTCCCAGCGAGGGCTGAATTAATTATGATTGACATCTCCAGACTGGCACAGCTTGCAGCATGCTTAACATTACGAGAAGCAGCTGTGTGTTATCAGGGCCTCAAATGAGGCTCATACAGCTTGCTAACTATTGTAACTCTGTAACAGAATCATGTGACAGACTTGCCATCCTCAGCTGGTTTTGACAGATGTATGATTAAAGTTATTTGACTACCACCTGACCCTGCCACCGGTCATAAAGCGCTGTATGTTGCTGATCTGTTTCCTATTTTCTCTCTGACAACAGAAAGCTGATATAATATATAGTATATACAATATAGTGTCCATAACACATTTAAGTATTCTATTTGAACTTGTTGTAGTTAAGGTAAAAATATAAGGGATAGAATGAGGCTACAACTATGTATTTCGTTTTTGTTTTGTTTTAAATGAAAAGCATCTTAATGTGTTCGCCTTCTTTCATAAAAAAAGAGGTGACATTTCAAATAGAAAAACTGTAACTATAAAAACTATAATTTTGGAACTGCAGTACTATCAGTGTGCCTTGTGCAGTCTCCTGCATGCATATCCCCAGAATATTGCCAAAAAGAAAACCACAAAGGAACACTGCTCTCTAATCTTTGGATTGATCCATCTCTTGGAGTCCCTTTTAAGTTGGTTGTTCTTTGTTTCGATAGGACTATCTAAAGAGGAAAGTGCCATCTATGGCGCATCCATCAGCCTCCACATTAGCTACCACCCCCGTGTCTCTTCTCCTATGTGTTGGCAGCCTCCAGGCCTCCCTCTGTCGAGACTGTTAAAGAGTCCTCTGTGTCTGATCTGAGCGCACTGCCAAAGACACATATCAGTCTTTTCTCTCTCTTCATCTCCTTTCTGGCAGGAATGCAGTGCACCTGCAGAGTAAGCTAACCAAGAGCTAATGCAAATGAGCGCATGTCTGATCAAAGCTCGGAGTAGTTTGAGAGTTGACGAGGCATATAAATGATCCGCTTCAGGCGGTATAAATGACATGCATTGTAAGTTGCCCAGGGGGTTAAACAGGGTTTGACACAACCTTTTGAACAGTTCATGTGAGTACTTAATATGATATGTGTTGTATGCTGATCAAGTTTGAACAGTTTGATTTTGTGTAATGTACCATAGGCTTCAGCTGACAAATGACCTTCACCCGTTTGGCTCACAAGCCCAATGTATACACTGCTGTGTGCACTCCCTCCGTGCTCGCTGGACAAACCCAGTTTAGTCCATTAAACTAGCAATAGAGACACTAATTATTCAGTTTAAGCTTAACATAATTCTGCTTGCCCGGCTGAATAATTTCTCCATCTTACCATGTGTAGCTTAAGGAAATAGTTTTGCACTAAAGGCACGCCGCAGGGTTACAGTTTATGATATTTTTAAAATCAGCGGTTCAATCCACCCTTGGCCCAAGGAGTCAGAGTGAGACCCTTAGTGACGTGGTGACATCTAAAATATCCAAATTCTGTTTATCCAGCCAGGGGTTGGAAAATAAAGTCTTTGCACTGAGTGGGATATTCTTTTCTTTTTTTGTGTGGACATTTCTTATATCTCCTTTCACATAACATGTTGAGAAGACGCTGTGTTTGTCTGCCCATCACCATATTAAATGTTTGCCCTCCGCCCTGGCTGCACGCTATTATTTTCCAGCTGGTCCTCTTACATAGGGGTTGGAACATCTGCCCTTCTCTGACAGTTAGGAAACGTATCACAATGGAGAACAGTGTCAGCCAACTCAAAGCTGCCACACACTAGCTGCCCTGCTTCGTGTGTTTATTAAACCCACTAAGGAAGATTGCAGGTCTCCGCATCATTAAGTTATCACTGTCAGCAGTATCTAGGCCATTGTTATATCGTACAGTCTTTCATCGGTTAACAATAAGACTGACTTAATGATCCCCTTGCCAAATAGTCATTTCAGTTTACTGTAATTGATGGGATATAATGGGAGTATTTAGCTCTTGCCAATAAAAGTACTAATTACTAGGGATAGCATTTGTGGCATCCATTGACCCTTAGGTTGTTGCTGATCTTTTCTCAGCATCCCTCTATTCATTCTCTTTTCCCTTTGTATTTGTTCCTCAGATCTCTTCTTTCGAAAAGAAGTGCTATTATGTGTGAATCACATCCCTGCGTGTTGGCATTAGCTTCCTCAAACACAGAGCTTCTGAACACAAGCCATCCGTTCATTCAGCTCCAGTCACCAGCAGTGTTAAGAAGACACATGGTTTCCTCCCACCATAACAGCTCTCCACAGCTGCTGTTCATCCAACACCCTCCTCCCCTCTTTGACATGAGAGTCCTGCGGACAGAGGGGTGTCAATTGAAGGACACAGTTATCTAGTTGGTCTCAGAGGATACAGTGTCATCCCCTGTATTCCCAGAGCCCAGAGAACAGGTTTTGTCTCTTTATGTCCCCCATGCCGTTACCTGAGAAGTCACTGAAGCCCATTGAGCAAAGGGCCTGGACAGATACAGTTAACAATGGTGACAACTTCATCCTTTCAGTCAACTGTTTCCTTTCACGACAAAAAAAACTTCAACCAGAGATAGCTGGGGATAAGTGTGTTTAGTTGCTGCCACAGCAACAGACATTTTATATAGAGTTCTTTAGTTCCTGCTGGCTTAATGTTGTTACAGTTGTGAATGCTTTCACATAACCATTACATTTCATTTAGCTGACGCTTTTATCCAAAGCGACTTACAATGAGTACAATAATCATAAAGATACAAACTCAGAACAATAGGAAAGGAAACATGCAAGTGTAGTTGCTTCAAAAAAGCCAAACCATTGCAAGTGCTGGTGCATTAGTTTCAAAGCACGAAATCCTTAAAGTAGTACAGTTATTATTTGTGTGTGTTTTGGTTTGAATGGCCAAGGTACAAGCATTACAGGTGGGTTGTCAGTCTGCGGAAGATGTTTAGACTTTCTGCTATCCTCTTATCATTTGGGAGCTCTTTCAAACATTTTGGAGCCAGGATAGCAAACAGGCGTGCTACTGTCCTTGGGTCCATCTTGCAGTGAGGGAGTAGCAAGCCCATAGGCTGATGCAGAGAAAATACCATGAGCTGAAGTGTATGGTTTAACCATGTCCTGGATGTAGGCAGCACCATATGCATTCCTTCACTGCACGGTAGCCCAGACCCAGAGTCTTGAAGACCCGTATTTGGGCCGCCAGTGTGGTGTGAGGGAACTTAGGTAGGTTTAAAACCAGTCAAACTGCTGTATTTTGAATTAGCTGAAGAGGTCGCATGGCACTTACAGGTACATCTTCTGTGAACTTGAGGTAACAGCTAATTTATTTGCCTTCATGTTGTTATCCACTATTTTTAGCATAAACAATCAATACAAGAACTCTGAAATATTTGTAATTTTCAAGCAATTGGTTACCAAGGAGGAAGAGGTTGTTTAATTTGGCCTTGTTTGGTATATTGCCTGTATACAAGCAGATGGCTTTGCTTATGCATGAGGATTAATGCTCACCTTTGACTCTCTGACATACTTAACGCAGCCTGGACAGAAACCTGTCAATGCATATCATCCTTGAATTTTAACATGTCTGACCATTAGGGTTGGGAACCGAAACTCGGTTCCAGATGAGAACCGATAAGAAAATGCTGGGTACCGGGTACCCATACAAAATACACAATGTTGGTTCTGCTTAACGGTTCCTAAACGCGGTAGACCCTGTATTCCACCGGGTCCGTCTGCGCTGTGGTGACCCGGTGGAATACAGGGTAGGCGGACTGGCCATCTGTATGAGGGGCCGTACAGGCCGTAATTCATACTGGTCCTCTCACGCACATACATTCTCCTTATACATACATACATTTTCACTCTTACACACATATATTCTCCTTTCACATACACACATTTTCACTCTTACACACATATATTCTCCTTTCACATACACACATTTTCACTCTCACACACATATATTCTCCTTTCACATACACACATTTTCACTCTTACACACATATATTCTCCTTTCACATACACACATTTTCACTCTTACACACATATATTCTCCTTTCACATACACACATTTTCACTCTCACACACATATATTCTCCTTTTACATACACACATTTTCACTCTCACACACGTATATTCTCCTTTCACATACACACATTTTCACTCTCACACACATATATTCTCCTTTTACATACACACATTTTCACTCTTACACACATATATTCTCCTTTTACATACATACATTTTCACTCTCACACACGTATATATTTACTCACACATTCATACATTTTGCTCTCATATTATCATATTTCAATGCACACATTCATATATTGTCACTCACACATTAATGCATTTTGTTCTCATATTCATATATTTTAATGCTCATATTTATACATTTTGCTCTCATGCACATTCATTCAATGTTTACATTTAATATTATAAATAATATATGCATGCCTGTATGTATGAAGACAATATGTGTATGCAAGAGAAGAATGTATGTATGTGTGAGAGAAAGTATAGTGGAAACGGAAGGAGTATGGTTGAAACGGAAGGCAGGTCATTATCGCGCTGTGATTGGCTCAGAAGGTCGAGTGGGGCGGGCTCATGTTCAGAACTTCGGATTCAAATCAACATGACGGAGGGAGATGAATCCGTGTATCTACGGACCATTTGTTTTTCTTTATTAAAAAAGTAAACGGAAGAGCGTCTGAGAGGCGTTTTTGCCCTTTTGCTTGTTACCTTACTAAATGGTCTAATGGTCATTGTAGCGAGGGGGCAGGGGGGGTCCGAGAAACTCGCGGAAGTGATTTCAAAACAAAAGCACTCGTTTGCTTGGAACGGTGATATTATAAACAAGGGGAAACTAGGGGAATTTTGCGATCACAACGAAAACGGCCAAGACACACATTGAGCCCATAAAATGAATGTTATACAGCGGTTCTGCACTGCGGTCACCTCAGCCGTCTCTCGAGTTTTTTTTTTCAAATCAGCAGCTCTTTTTACCCCTGCTATATTTGATGATCGATACAAATATTTGTTACCACAAGTTCTCAATAAAAGTGACACTGTTGGACTCGGTACTACTTGGACTACTACCACCAAGTACAATAAAGTAGCCTACTTTTACTGTGTACTTTTTTGAGTAATCCTTTGTCAAACTCCACCCATGAGTACAAAAAATCATTTTATCTTTCATCAAAGAGGACAGAAAACATGCATTATTGTACTCAGGAGGGGAGTTTGACAGAGTATTACTCAAATAGTACACAGTAAAAGTACTTCATTGTATTTGTGGTAGTTTAACAAGTACTGAGTCCAACGGTACCAATTTTATTAAGAACTTATGGCTAAAAATCGTTTGATCCCTCATCAAATATAGCATAAGCTCTTGTACTACCGTCAGCGCCGCTTCTCTGCGATTACCGTAAAGACGCTATTAATCGCGCACTCAAAAATGAAGAGCTGCTCATTTGACCAAACAAATGCGAGAGACGGCTGAGTTGACCGCAGTCAGTATCATTAAGAACTAATGGTAAAATTGTCTTTTTATCATTCATCAAATATAGCAGAAAACATGCATTATGTAGGCTACTATGGAGGGGACTTTGACAGAGGATTAGGCTACTCATAAAGTAGGCTACACAGTCAAAGTAATTCATTTTATTTTTGGTAGCAGTCAAACTAGTACCGAGTCCAACAGTGTCACTTTTATTAAGAACTTGTGGTAACAAATATTTGTATCGATCATCAAATATAGCAGGGAAAGAGCTGCTGATTTGAGAAAAAAAAACCTCGAGAGACGGCTGAGTGACCGCAGTGCAGAACCGCTGTATAGTTTAAATCTCCTAACAATGTTGTCCATTTTAGACACAGGCTTATTATATGTACAGCCCTTAATAACGTTCATTTTATGGGCTCAATGTGTGTCTTGGCCGTTTTCGTTGTGATCGCTAAATTCCCCTAGTTTCCCCTTGTTTATAATATCACCGTTCCAAGCAAACGAGTGCTTTTTGTTTTGAAATCAATTCCGCGAGTTTCGCGGCGCCCCCTCCCCCCACTGACCATTAGACCATTTAGTAAGGTAACAAGCAAAAGGGCAAAAACGCCTCTCAGACGCTCTTCTATGGGCATAGATATGTCTCATAATTATTTGTGTGAACATAAAAATAATTTGTGTGTAAATATGTGATTTGTAAATGTAAAACAACATCCACAAATGCATTTAAAAGATTAGCAAACTCACAAATACATTTGCAAGTGTAAAACGGATCTGCAAATACGTTAAATATGTTCACAAATAAAAAAAAGATCTGTGAATATCTCTTTAACATTTACACCTTTCGATCAGGCATTTGTGAATCCATTTTGTATTTGTGGACCAAAAATGCGCTTGCGGATCTCAAATCTCTGTTCACGGATCGTCTTTTTACACACACGGAATTTTGAGACATATTTTCTGCCGGTCTCGGCTAAAATCTACTCGTGTCACTCGGTTATTTTCGGAAACCACGTGATGGCCTGCTGATGACGACATTTCCGCATGATTTCAAAGTAAGAGCATGATGGTTTGTTTAATGCTCTGTTTTTGTATTATAATGAACAGCGGAACGTTGGATGTATTCTTCATCACCATAACCCTGACCTAAATACGGTGCTTTTCTACAGATTACTTTATTACTGCACTGGTAAGGTACAATTAGGCCGATTAATAAGATGTAAAGTGCTTTGTAACTTCGACCCGCTTGACTGAATACACAACAAACAATGAAGAAAGAGTTTTATCTGGGCTGTTTCGCTGCCAGCTGCTCCCCCGGGACCCGAAAGTGGCGTATAGCCTGCACTTCAACATCAACGAAAGTGCTCGATATATGCTATATTGAACCAATAACACAAACTAACTGTATCACTATAACATGATGGTGATGGTGATGGTGATGAAGAATGCATCTAACGTTCCGCTGTTCATTATAATACAAAAACAGAGCATTAAACAAACCATCATGCTCTTACTTTGAAATCATGCAGAAATGTCGTCAACAGCGGGCCATCACGTGGTTTCCGAAAATAACCGAGTGACACGAGTAGATTTTAGCCGAAACCGGCGGAAAATATGTCTCAAAATTCCGTGTGTGTAAAAAGACGATCCGCGAACAGAGATTTGAGATCCGTGAACAGAGATTTGAGATCCGCAAGCGCATTTTTGGTCCACAAATACAAAATGGATTCACAAATGCCTGATCGAAAGGTGTAAATGTTAAAGAGATATTCACAGATCTTTTTTTTATTTGTGAACATATTTAGCGTATTTGCAGATCCGTTTTACACTTGCAAATGTATTTGTGAGTTTGCAAATCTTTTAAATGCATTTGTGGATGTTGTTTTACATATACAAATCACATATTTACACACAAATTATATTTATGTTCACACAAATAATTATGAGACATATCTATGCCCATACTCTTCCGTTTACTTTTTTAATAATAAAAAAACAAATGGTCCGTAGATACACGGATTCATCTCCCTCCGTCATGTTGATTTGAATCCGACGTTCTGAACATGAGCCCGCCCCGCTCGACCTTCTGAGCCAATCACAGCGCGATAATGACCTGCCTTCCGTTTCAACCATACTCCTTCCGTTTCCACTATACTTTCTCTCACACATACATACATTCTTCTCTTGCATACACATATTGTCTTCATACATACATACATACATTCGTCTCTTACATACATACATTGTCTTCAGGCATGCATATATTATTTATAATATTAAATGTAAACATTGAATGAATGTGCATGAGAGCAAAATGTATAAATATGAGTATTAAAATATATGAATATGAGAACAAAATGCATGAATGTGTGAGTGACAATATATGAATGTGTGCATTGAAATATGATAATATGAGAGCAAAATGTATGAATGTGAGTGTAAATATATACGTGTGTGAGAGTGAAAATGTATGTATGTAAAAGGAGAATATATGTGTAAGAGTGAAAATGTATGTATGTAAAAGGAGAATATATGTGTGTAAGAGGACCAGTATGAATTACGGCCTGTACGGCCCCTCATAAGTTCCTCCCTGACTTCCATCACTTTCTCTCTCTCTCTTTCTCTCTGCCTGTCCTGTCTCTTCCTTACCAAAGCTGAGCTTCGACTGACGTAGTCTTTTCATTATATCTGAGTCAGTGTAAAAAGAAAACAATACAATGTTATATCTTCAATGTTTTACTCAAATTGAAATGAAAGAAAAGCATTACAACGTTTGTTAAAAGGTAATCCTTCTGACATTGGATGAATGTAATTAACTTTAGCTCTCTAGCTAGTTTATTCATGCAATTTAACCCAAAGTATATACTATAGCTGCAATATAAGTTAGTGTGCATGTTGTCGGACGTCCACTGACTAACGTAGAGCGTTCACACAGGATCTGCTGGTCATATGATGTCCTGATGAACAGAAACACAAGCAGCCCGCTGGACTCAGATCTCTCATCACTCTTCCTCTGGACTCACATCTCTAGATACCCTCATCACTCTTCCTCTGGACTCACATCTCTAGATACCTCATCACTCTTCCTCTGGACTCAGATCTCTAGATACCTCATCACTCTTCCTCTGGACTCAGATCTCTAGATACCTCATCACTCTTCCTCTGGACTCAGATCTCTAGATACCTCATCACTCTTCTCTGGACTCAGATCTCTAAAATACCTCATCACTCTTCCTCTGGACCCAGATCTCTAGATACCTCATCACTCTTCCTCTGGACTCAGATCTCTAGATACCTCATCACTCTTCCTCTGGACTCAGATCTCTAAGATACCTCATCACCCTTCCTCTGGACTCAGATCTCTAGACTCCTCATCACTCTTCCTCTGGACTCAGATCTCTAGATACCTCATCACCTTCCTCTGGATCCAGATCTCTAGATACCTCATCACTCTTCCTCTGGACTCAGATCTCTAGATACCTCAATGCACTCTTCCTCTGGACTCAGATCTCTAGATACCTCATCACTCTTCCTCTGGACTCAGATCTCTAGATACCTCATCACTCTTCCTCTGGACTCAGATCTCTAGATAACCTCATCACTCTTCCTCTGGACTCAGATCTCTAGATACCTCATCACTCTTCCTCTGGACTCAGATCTCTAGATACCTCATCACTCTTCCTCTGGACTCAGATCTCTAGATACCTCATCACTCTTCCTCTGGACTCAGATCTCTAGATACCTCATCACTCTTCCTCTGGACTCAGATCTCTAGATACCTCATCACTCTTCCTCTGGACTCAGATCTCTAGATACCTCATCACTCTTCCTCTGGACCCAGATCTCTAGATACCTCATCACTCTTCCTCTGGACTCAGATCTCTAGATACCCTCATCACTCTTCCTCTGGACTCAGATCTCTAGATACCTCATCACTCCTTCCTCTGGACTCAGATCTCTAGATACCTCAATCACTCTTCCTCTGGACCCAGATTCTCTAGATACCTCATCACTCTTCCTCTGGAACTCAGATCTCTAGATACCTCATCACTCTTCCTCTGGACTCAGATCTCTAGATACCTCATCACTCTTCCTCTGGACTCAGATCTCTAGATACCTCATCACTCTTCCTCTGGACTCAGATCTCTAGATACCTCATCACTCCTCCGCTGCTCCGATACAAGTCCGGGCTGCGGTGGTTTGTTGATACATGTCGTCTTCTTCTGTTTGCTTTAATCGAGGCTACGTAGTTATGCAGCGCCCCATCGTCAGTAAATGGAAGTACTAAAAGAACCCCCTTTAGTGCAGTTATTTCACAAGTTTTGTTATATACACAGCTCGGAAAAAATATTTTTTTATTTGTAAAAATGTCAGTTAAAGCTTAAAAGAATAAAGATATTTTTGTTATCTAAACGTTTGACCTCTTTCTTTTACAATTTTGGAATCGAAACAGGGAATTGATAAGAACCGGAATCGATAAGCAGAACCGGAATCGGAATCGATACATTTCAAACGATACCCATCCCTACTGACCATCTTTGTCAGAAGTGTACCACTGGGAGCTTGATCGGTTGTCAGCCTTTTCCAACATGGTTAGCTTCCATCTCAGATTCTTGCTTGCTTTACATTTCCTTTTTTCCCCTTAAGGGCTGCTTAGGCCCATTTGAGCAGATGGGTAGCAGGGAGTCTGAAGGCTAGCGAGCTCAAGATGATGGCCCAGTGACATGCAGCTTGACATATGAAATTGACCCACGCCCAGCAACTCCTCACATATGGCTAATATTTTGTACCTGGCAGACAAATATGCAATGCATACGCTATTTATATGGTATTTTGTTACAGTAACGTTCACTATAACTGGTTTCTTCTCACTGCTCTTAGTTTTATCGTTGGCACCATCAGCTTACCTAGCTAGCTTGTGTTAGGCTAGCTTGAGTAATAAACTGCTCTGCTGTACCAAAACAACGCTCCCGCCTGAAAATCCCATGGGGCAGTAGATGTGTAGATACCTATATGGCTCTCACAAACACCTCTAGAAGACAGATACAACATTCTTAAACGCTTGATTGCCAAGAAGATTGCCTAAATGTCACTTTAAGGTACAATTAGTTTTGTTTTCTTTGCAGTACCTATTTTCCTCATCACATGGTCCACTGTGTGTGCTGTTTTGGTTTCCTGTCAAAAACGGTATAGTATGCAAGCTTGGGAAAACAGCAGAGGGGAAGCACAGGAAGGTTTGGAGGGCGCGAGGGTCAGTGTGTGTTTGATGTTGTTGAGACAGCGTTAGCATGTTTATCATGCGTGTCAGAAAATGGGCTGCTTTTGAGCCAAATTATAGCTGACTTGCTTAATACTTTCACATTCATCAGCAAAATCCCTCAGACAACAGACAAAGAGTTCATTTGGCTCGTGTTCTATAGTTAGACCAGTCCGTCTCCAAGGAAAATAATGTCACCACCAATATCAATAATAATTTGTCTAATAAAACAATCAAATATATTATTTTTTGATGTCAAACAAGTCGGATAGGTGTATATGGTGTACCTGTGTGCTCAACAGAGATAGAGAAAGCACAGAGAGGAAGTCTGTATGATAATTGTGCAGCTCTAATTTGAATATGTTGCACAGCAGTTGTGTTGCTTCCCCACTGACAAACAGACATCCACTGTTGCCGTTCAAGAGACAGGGGAAAATGCTGTGTGCACGTTTACCTGGGTCTAAGATAAGTCACTACTATGGATGCTCCGATCGCCGGGATCAGTATCGGCAGATGCCGATCCGATCGAGTGGGCGGGGCCTATGGGGATCTTCCATTTAAAGTGATGTTTACAACTCAGTTAATGGGGCTCATTCACTGGCGCTTCCACAAACAACAACCAACGTAATTATTACATTCAAATGAAGTACATTATTCAAGTTTACATTAACTTTGGATAAGAACACGGGAGATTTGCGGAAGCTCTCTCTCTCTCTCTCTCTCTCTCTCTCTCTCTCTCTCTCTCTCTCTCTCTCTCTCTCTCTCTCTCTCTCTCTCTCTCTCTCTCTCTCTCTCTCTCCTGACAGCCTGTCAGTATCGTCTCATGCAGCTCACTGATCCAGTATTGAGTGACCCGACAGTGAAGAATAAATATATTTAACTAGTTTAGCTTGTTCCAGAGGTAGATAAAATAGCTAAGTGTGTTAGGTCTAACTCTTATGCCCCTTTCACACCAACATGGTTCCCGTTCTAGCTCTGTGCTAGAGCTTTTCTGGTTCGGAACTGGTTTTTCTTTTCAGCCCCCTGTTTTGTTCACACCGCTCAGAGTCCGACTGGTGCTGCTGCGTCATGATGTTACCGTTTACGTTGCTGATTTTCTCCCCAACGTCGTCGGTACTGCTTGTTATAACTTTCATTTGCCGTACTACTCGCCATAAACTGTTATTGCTCAGGTTGATCCTGCCCCCGCCTCCGACGTAAGCGTGACGTATGCGGTTCTTGCTTCTAGGCCGAAAAAATGTTGGTGCTTGAAAAGCTCCGCTGCGGTGTGAACAGGAAAAAACGGTGCTTTTCAGGCTCTAGCTCCGAACTGGCCCTGGAACCGTGTTGGTGTGAAAGCCGCATTACTGTGTGTTTTGCTACGCTCACCGGTCCGTCACAGCGGGTGGAGCTGCAGGATTTCTGCTTCACACACGTTGCATACCGCTATTTTATTGTCATTTTCGGACACCTTAAAATACTGCCAGACTGGTGAAGCCATTTTGGCGAGCTTGTTTTGCCGCGCACAGAGAAAAGTCTCATGTATTTTTCGTCATCATTTTACCTCAATTTTACCTTAAGTTTCTAAGTGTGTGCTTGAGAGTGTGCACTTATGTGTAATAGATGATTATGCTTATATGTGAATTGAGCAGATGTGATGCCTTATTGCCAGGAACAAGGAGTATTTAATTAAGTGTTGCCAAGGTTTGAACATTGAGATGTTAAAATAAAAGTTTTACAATTTACTAGAAGTCTTATCCCTATATTTTTAAATGTAGAATCTGTCTTTGTCTACCTGTGAATGTACAGTAAGACCAACTTCAAGATGGTATTGATTGCTTTTGTCCAGCTCCTAGTATTAGACCCATGCACTTTCAAAGAGCCAGTTGACTACTTGGCATCCTCAGATGATGCCTTGCTGTTTGTTTTTTCTACATCAAGGCAGAAAAGCAATGACTTTGACTTGATCTTCCAATCATGCGTCTACATTATCTTCTCTTTAATCTCAGGGCAAAGATTAGTCATCCCAGTCTTTGTCACACACTGCATAATTCCAGCACTCCCCACGGGCCCGACTGCTTCTGGGAGTCTTCCAGTTTGCCATGTGGTTGAACGAGAATCGCAGCAGAAGGTGAACCTTAATTGCTGTTATTGTGCCAGCGCTCCTCCTGGCCTATATTTGATTATTCAGACCAGGCCTATCTCATTACCACAGTTGAATAAGCATGGCAAATGATCGGGCTTCATTTCATGGAGAATTGGGGATCTTGTCAGTGCCAGTCTGTTTGTGACTGTACCACCTATTTGCCTCATTAACTGTTCCAGCCGGAGCTTGTGTGGCCATCTACATATCTTAGCCTGGCCTTCATCCAGAGGACATGAAATAATCCTAACTAACTAATTAAATGGTGACGGAAAGCATTTTGAGAAAAAGTTGTCCCACAAATGTGTATCTTCAGTCATGCTTTGGCTTCTGCTAAAAGTGAAGAAAATCCTGGGAATGTGACACACTCCTCATCCCTGGTGAACAACATACTGTAGAGCAGCATATGCATCTGCTGCAGACAGCTTAATAATCCAAATACGAGGGATGAACATAAGTTTAGTAGCACATTCATTTGAGATCCTGTTCAACAATGTTGGTATTTGTACATGAAATCTTGAGATGAAATGTCCTGAAAGTATGCCGGTCCACTTTTGACCTAAAGCAGTATACATTAAGGAGAAATCTATTTATATTGTGTGTAGAATTGTTGGATATATACACACTTATTCAGGCAATGTGAAATGATCCCCTGAGGAGGCAAAGTTATTTAATAACACTTCCAAAAAGCCTGTCATCGTTTCTCTAATGTTACCAGGTGAGGGGAGGCTGAAGTTGAGCAGATAAGGAAGTGAAGTCATTTGCCTTCATGTAAAACAGATCTAGTCTGCACAATGGGAAACAAGTAGAAAGCCACAAGTGATGCACAAATGTGCAAAAGTCATGTTTAACATTGTCACTTGAATTAAAGAGACATCAGGTCACAAAACACCTTGAAATCAAATAAATACTCTCACATGACTGCTCTGAACTGAAGTACTACTGATAATCGGTTGGAAACAGATCTGTAGTGGCAGTTTTGTTTAACCTTGATAAACACTGACAAAATCAAACATTGTTCTTTAAATGAACTCAGCGCGACCTTAAGTTTTGAATGACTGTTGATCGAGAAGATATTAGATACATTCTGAGATAGAAAATCAAGTGAAAATGTTTATTATGACCAAACAAGTAGCATCATATAATTGAGTTTGAATTGTTGTATCGTATCATTTACTGTATTGCTGCCATGCCACAACACACATGAAAGAAATCCCCCAAATGTATGAATTCTAGACGTAACTCCTTTGAAGATACATCACGCTATGCCCACATCCACATTTAAGGAACAAGGTCTGGTGTTAAGATGTTCTTGACATTGTTTTTTCTCTTTTCCACAGATATCATTGACAAGAGTGAACTGAAGCCGTTCTTCGAAAGCAACTGTTCTCAGATATATTTTATCTTCTATGAAAATTTCATTACACTGGAAAGCAACTTAAAACTAAAAGGTAACTGCACATTTTGTTCTTCTCTTTTATGGTTTACTGCTCACTCACGAGTTGACCAACACCCAGGATGACGGTTCAATAATTAACCCTCTCCCTGTTCTTTATGGTATGCATGACAACAAGGGTGTATATTGCTCTGCCCTACATTTACAGAGAAATTAGCATAAGGAAACACTGTCTGGTTATGTCCAGTTCAACTCTAATTCTGATAAACTCTACACTATTACGAGTAATGGGGTAATTCCCACTGGGAGTATGCTCACACAAGTTCCTTTGAATAAGTGTTCACAAAATGGCCTGCGTTATCGATGCATTATTGATGAGGCTAATGCAGTCTACCTCCTGGCTATGTGTTTAATAGTCCTAAGTACTTTCCTTGTTTTTCAGGGAACAAATCACAAAGGGAGGAGCTGGACTCTATCCTCTTTATTTTTGAAGTAAGTCATCCATGTTTGTCTGTGTTACTGTCTCTCTGTCGGATTTCCACTACAGCCTCCACCTGTTTACTGCTCCACTCGGGGGCGGGACCCTAGTTTCCATGGTGCCATGCAACTCTGGCTTCTTCCTGAATTTGCCTCAAATAGCCTGGAAATCATTTTAAAATTGTGCAGATACAAAAAAACACCTTTGCTCAATCATATGTTAACTCTTAGGATAGGGTTCAGTCTATTTCTTTTTTTCAAGGTGCAAATGAAAATGAAAGGTCTCGTGTCTGAGTGTGCAAGGCATTGTTGGTTTTACGGGCCCCTCCCCCTGTTTCCTAAACACTCTTATGTTGCACATGCAGGTTAAAGTCCCCCACCTTGTTTTCCCACCTGACTTTAAAGGCAGCTCGAGTTTCTAACACAAACAGCCAGCTATCCAGTTTCATTTGCTCAGGGCAGGGCCGTTAGGATGGCAGCAGAAGGGAAACAAAATGGTTTGTCCCTCTTTGTACAGTGTGTCGTTGTCCTAGTTTTTCTGATCACCTGGGAGCACTGTGCGGCAGTGTGTCTTG
The DNA here is from genome assembly GCF_902827175.1 of Gymnodraco acuticeps. Taxonomy (NCBI): domain Eukaryota; kingdom Metazoa; phylum Chordata; class Actinopteri; order Perciformes; family Bathydraconidae; genus Gymnodraco; species Gymnodraco acuticeps. The sequence goes on along the minus strand of NW_022990295.1, from coordinate 1,832,507 downwards.
TAGAAGTCTAACAAAGACTAAGCAATTCCAGTTTGGAAAGCACAGAGGATCTTTAGCTTTGGATAAAGTCCCACTGGCTAATTCATCTGTCCATTGTCTGCCTTTTAGATATGGATTCCTACTTTGCTTGTAAGGCATCTAGTACGACTTAAATGTGTTTTCATGTTATGGTTATGATTAGATCTTCTTTGGTTCTGCTGATGTAAAACTCAATTGTTCAGGTTTGTAATGTATGGCTTGCCTAGCTCTCTGTTTGGAAGGAGTTTTTAATAATTGATGAAAATGAAAATGACCATTAGTATCCGTGCTTCCCGTCTGTTTAAAATAAAGAGCTCACAAGATGGCCCTCCGGTTTCTCCTCTGCTCAGCATGACTTTCTGTGCGCACACATCCTGTCATCTAACCTGTAAATAAAGCCTGGATTCATGCCTACTACATATTAATAGTCCTAGAAAAAAAACCTAATATTGAAAGCAGCTTAACCCTCATTTGTCCCCTTTTAGCCCCTGCCTGAGACAACGTGTGCTCTCACCCGTGCCCCGAGCAGATAAGCCTGCTGTGAGTGGTGTGTACAGGACAGATACAGGGTGGCTTTGATCCGGAGCTCTGCTGCACTCCGCATACTTTCTCCTTACGCCACATTAGATTATGCATGTTGGATCTATGTGCTGGTGAATATGATATCAATGGATACGTTTGTGCTGGCAAACATGCACTACTAATGCACCATATTGTCACAGGGGTTATATTACGTAACACACAGACGGGACATACAGTATGGGGTGAAAGATTAACAGGGTTTTGAGGCAGGGCATCCGGATCGCTTTCCTGCAAAAAACATTTGTTAATTTATGGATGTATGGATTTTAAATCCAATTGGTCTAAATATGTATCGCTTATTTTGGTCGCAGAGGTCTTTGGCTTTTGTCCAGAAAGCCTCGGAGTGAAGAGAAGTTTTTGAATAGACACCAGCTGAGACAAAAGAGGTTTTGTGGCTGTGTGCTTCGCCACACACTTCAGTGCGGTAAGATGTCATCCTGTGTAAGAATTTTCCTGGAAAGCCGCATTAATGTCCTCATCTCCCCAGACACAAAGGGAATACAGCCCCCTGTGCTCTTCTTCACCTGAGTCCCTTCTTGCATTCAGATGTGGCTGACCTATACAGTACACGTCTCCGGTGTGTGTGCTTGCATTGAGTTGGCTATGTGGGGATTACTTGCATGTGACCCCTTTTTTTTCATTCGTTGCTCTGGGGGTCTCTCCCTTGTTTGATTAATGGATATCTAAAGGGAGTAACCTTTTGTCTCGCCACCTTAAACTCTGCTGGAACACCCCACCCCCACCGCCACCAGCCGCCATCGCCATTTCCGTCCAGGGTCCCTTTGTGTCTCCTGCTATGAAGGCATCCACCGTGGCAGCGTGTGATGCTGAGAGAGAGGAGAGACCTCTGTGAGAACAGCAATCAGAATCAGAAATAGTTTAATTATCCACGAGGAAAATTGTATTTGTGACATTTGTTTTCACTTTAGAATAGAATAAGATATGATATAAACATTTGAAGTAAACATATGCTATTAAAGATGGATTTAAATGTATAAAAATAAGCCATGTCCTATACAATGGAGAGAAACTCCCTCTGGAAGGAGCTTAGGGAGTTTAGCCATCTGTGTGCACAGAAACCTACATAACACACTACAGGAAAACCCTGATAAAGAATAATAGGGCCTCTTTAAAAAGATCTTCTGTCTCAGTGACCCAATGTGAGAAGACTGCATTGCCTAAGTGTTTAGCCCCCTTTACTGTGACACACCTAAATCATTACTGGTGCTGCTACAGTAATTTGTTTAATAAGTCGCACAACCAGTTCAGTGGAGAACTGTGTAAAGAAGGTGTGACATATCTGTATGTTATTCTACCATTGTACATGGAACGGCTTGTTACTCACGAGTCACTTCCCTGCCAATAGCTACCTTTGTATAGAGTAGACAATCAAACTAATTCAGCTACAATGCTTATCAAAATAATATTTAAAAAATAAACATTTCAAGGCATATCCCTCAGACTATGATAATGTAATTTAGGAAACTGAGTGTTAGAGAGGGATGGGCAGTAGTAATAGGAAGCACATTGTCAGGGCTTGATGTTTGAGCTTGCTGTTCATGTCTGTGTTTGCAATGTTTTGGAGCATCAGGGTAGGCAGGTGTGTGAGACAACGTCGTTTGATAATGTCTGTCTCGCTTTGGCAGCCATTCATATAGTACAGTTTGGAGTCGAAATGCATTCCTGTAATCTTATCTTATGTCTTCTCTTGCTGCTGTACAGATAAGTGCAAATGTAAGTAGGTAGTGAGAAAGGCACTGAGAAGCTGTTTCAGACTCACATCAAGTCATGCATACTTGATGTGAGTCTGAAACAGCTTCTCAGTGCCTTTCTCACTACCTACTTACATTTGCAGCAGGTATGTCTAATTCCAGGAATGAAATCATATTTCAAAACCAGATTTAGCTTCATGGCTTAAGGGACTGCATGTTGTTGACCCTCCTGTATGACTGAAAATGACCGCTAACTGATCCTGGTTCATTTGAGGTTGTGAGACAGGTTAAAGGAGCGCTGTGGGACCAACAAAACTCAGAGGGAAGTCTGTTCATTCCCACTTTCTCTCCAGGATATGACCTCAACATGACCCGTTGTCCGTTCTCCGGACCTGACTCAGCATTCTCAATTCCCTCGTCATCCTCTGTAAAAAAAAAAAAGCCCCTCATCTGGGCTTGAGACTTAACTTGTTGAGTTGCCTACTATGGGTATTTGTGTTTATTATATGTAGCTTTTTTTAAACGTATGACTATATCTTTAGTAAATTCTAAATTGGTGCTTGGTCCTTCGATTGAATCAATTTATGGATTAGTCAACACAATGATCTTAGTGTTAGTTGACTTCCTGTAGTCGAAGAAAGCCATAAATCAATGAAACTCTCCTACATGGTGCTGAAAGATGAACCCAGAGCCATTGAGCTAAGTGATTCCTTTTACTCCCGGTTCCCTCTTTATGCAGACCCAGCTCTGACTGACAGTCCACCATAGGGGGGTTATTGGTTAATGCATAAATGGTAATTCACTAAGTGTAGCTCGCCTCTGCAATCGCAGCAGGCTGAGTAAATGAATCTTGATGAAGCACCGCTTTAACCTGTACTTACCCTTCAAACACAAACCCATTTAAGGTTCAGCCACACATCTGATAGATAACTGATGATTGTTGTCACATGTAAGCACTGATTTATGAACGTTTTGTGCATGCATGTTTATCAATGTCTGGCTTTGTTGGCTTTGATGACATGGAATTTAGGTTTCTTCCTCTTTTAAAAAACTGTTCCTCCATAAAACACTTTCAAATTGTTCCTGGAGGAAACCTGCTGTTGGTTCAAATCGAGCAAAGAGTAAACACTGAGCTGAGGCAGTCGGAGCGCACTCTGCTGCTGCCACCTACTGGTTACACAGGAGAATTACATCTATTTTAAAAGTGTTGCTCTTGGTTCTTTGTATTTTGGTAAATAATTCCATTGTAGAAATCGAAAAAGTGCTTCAGGCTTTAAACGTTGTTATATTTTAGGTTCATATGAGATATGTATTGTCAGCTCGAATGTGCCCAGACCTTTATCATCAAATAATGAGGGGCAAGCGGAGACATTTGTTTAGCACTCTGCAGTGTTTGGCTCTGTGCAGAATTTTAAACAAAGCAAGTGTGTCTTTCCTTACACATGCATGTAAGGCCTAAAAGTATATATAACAACTTTCCGTCTTAGGCTAAAATATCAAATGTGTTATTATATCATGCAAAGATACTATTTATTAGGAATGTTTTATCTTAATCCCTACACTGTTTGCCGGGTTTATCAATCCTAAACTGCCTAGGTTTTGTTATGTGATTAATACACCGTTTATTTTTGAGTAATAGGTTTTTTTCTTTGTGTCTCCCTGGAGAGTTCATTGTCCTTAGATGGTATAATAACAGACAAGTTGCTTCAAAAACAACACCTAAAAGACATTTGTCCTGAAGTACTGCATGTCTGTTTGTGCCATCAGAAAGCCCTTGTGGACCACCCCTCACAGAAGTGTATTCTGCGTCATGTTCAGGCCCTGCGACTGGAAACCTAAGTGCGGATAATGTAAATGTGTTAAGGCTGTAGTTGTTCCGCAGTAATGCCCCCATCTTTATGCTGGAGTACGGCTGCAGATTAGAGTAACTCCACCAACCTTCAGCCCGGCAGACTCTCCCTTCGCCTCATATCAGCCAGTAAAGTCCTCATTGTTGCGGCCACCATTCCCGCTCCGCAGGGAGTCTTTCTGAGCTGGCTTCTCCATCTCATTCCCACTCTTCCATCCTGGCTTCTCTGTAAGGAGAGAGAAACACACTGTTATTGTGTCTGCTTGCACACACAGACACACACACACAGGGAAGGGCTTAAGCAGGCTACCCTGCTGTGTTAGCGCCTAGCATAATGCGTGTGCTGCCCCAAGGAGACGGAGTGAAGGAGGCCGCTACCAAGCCTTCACGGAGATGTAGTAATCCCATACGGGATCAACCGCAAGGTGCAGCCACACGCCTGTACACGCATACCATCACGTCCGTGGATCAGAGAGAAATTGAACATCACAGATAGACATCCAGGGCCCTCCTTTAAGTGATGCATGTCTTTCAACATCTCCGCTGTCACTGATAATGACAGGGATTTACTCAGAGGACAAGAAGGGAAAGTTAAAGATGGAGGATAATGAGAGAAGAAGGATGTTGTTGCCAAACTGAGACCCTCAAACATGAGATGACTTCTGGACCACCACCGCTCTCAATGTTATGTAGCAAAGCACAGGGCTAAACATATTCATCTAGTCTTTCAGAGGCATTCTATAGTGGGAATATTAAGACTTTACAACACATTATGATCATTGTGTAGTCTGAAACTATAGAAACAGGCAAACTCATACTTACATCTTCTCATGTGAAGATGACAACATGCCGGAAGCAATTCAAAAATCTACATTATCTTATATTTTTGTTCCAATCCACAATTTTTATTTTGTGATAGCCCATTTTCTTAAGTAAGAGACTTTTCTTAACAGAGCACTCTTACCGAGCTAAGAACAAATATCGTAGTTTTCAGAACAATTTGTTTGTGTAATGCAAGGAGAAATACTAAATAATAATAATAGTATAGTTAAAGTAAGGTTACTATATGCTTAAGAGGAATTATAAAGATTTGATTATTAGAGAAATGAAATTGGTCCTTAAGAGTAATGGTTCCTTCTGAGGATGACGCTCGAGAAAACAACACGTAAACTTTATTTTTGTTTATTTTACAGTACCTTGATTTAAATAGCGTCAAAAAAAATGTTGGAGGCATTTTATATCTCCCAATATTTGGCTATGTGCCAAAGAAAATGCTGCTTGAGTGTCATTTTTTGGGGGTCTCATTTGAAAGTGTCTTTTTTTTAAGAAGATCAAACATTTGTACTCAATTGTTATCAACTTCAGTTTCATTTATTAAATAATTGTATCTATATTGTTACATCACTTGAAATACTTTTTTGTATATATCGAGCTTATAATAGCCGTCACTTGACATTTTCACGGTCTCACAAACCATAATATGAAGCTGTATTACTCATAGAAGCTTACTCTCATACTTTGTCATCCTTCTTTTTGCTGCTGCTGTGTCACGTAGCATTTTTTGGCCTGGTAAAGGACTTAATTGTTGCAGCTATTTCATGCTCATTTTGTGTCACGCTCTGTATCTGTCTCCTTCCTGTGTGTCCCTCTCCAGGCAAAGAGCTTTTATCATGCCGGCCACAGTTGCTTGAGTGCTTGAGTGGGTCAGAGCTGCATACGTAAAGCAGTAAAGGATAGACTTGACCTCTTTGTTGCAATCATGAAGTCTTATTGGGTCAGCGATTAGGGTTTGATGAAAAGTGAGCCATTTGGGCATCAGTTGCTCACAGTGCAGCGACTATTAACTAGCCACGTACACACACACACACACACACTCCTGCAACCCTTGCCTCTCTCTTTCTTCTCTCCTGAGGGATCCAGTTAACCTGTCGCTGCATTTAAGAATAATGATAGGCTGCTGAAAGGTTAGGGAGCTCTAATTGAGTTGTAAAGCGGTTGTTGGCGAGGTGATGACATTTCTCTGGGCTGTGCTGTGTCACAGGGATCTGAGCACACGCTGGGCCGAGTGGAGGGAAAGGGCGAGGACGCTATTCCTTTAGTGTAATCCTGCTCTGGCTAAACAAAGGCGGTTGTTGTCCTCTTTAATTTGGGAACTAATTATTAGAATAGTGCTGCAGCTAATAATTGTTTCCATTCTTTCTTAATCCGTCGATTATTTTGTTGATTAATCTGTTAAGTACCTGGTCCGTTAAATGTCATACAGCAAAATGTACCTATAAGGTTATGCTCATTACGTGTTGATGTTTGTATTATGTGGCTCTCAGCGACGTGCAGTCAGGGGAGGCAGAGCCTCACCTGTCATACTCATAGACTGGCCATAATACAATGTAACGGAAAAACAACTAAAGAAAAACTAAATAGTAATAATAATAAAATGTCTCCAATGATCTGTGTTGTAAATGTGATTTATGTTTGATTCCAATCGCTTTTTATAGTCAAAATCAGCAAATTTGCCGAGCTCCGCTACAACTACGGGTAGCGATGAGGCAGGGACGAGCTCTGCCTCACGTAAGCCCACAGTAACTTGCTGGAGCGCGGGCACTAATTTAGCGCGGGCACTTATTTTGTGAGCGCGCTCAAGCCAGTTACTGTGTGGTAAGGTGAGGCACAGATGAGCTCTGCCTCACCTCAGAATGCGTCACCTCACAGAAACTGGCTGGAAAGCGGGCCCTAAGCGCATGCCTGTTACCATCTCACTGTAGGTCACCAATGTAATGTTTGTAGATCCCTTTATTACATTTATCCTCGCCATCCATAGTCTCTAAATAACTTATTTCACGTATATATGATATTTAGGCTCGCCGTACAACGGCAATGAAAAAAGCACCAGGGGAGGCAGCCATAACCTCTGCCGCACTGAAGGGGGCGCACGTGAGCCCACAGGTCCTTGTTGCTACTGTTATTCTACGCAGAGACGGTATAGACGCGAACAACAACTAGACTTTTGAAACTAGAGGAAGATAAGGAGGACTTGAGGAGATTGTTGTCCAGAAGGATAGCATGGACTTCATCTTCAAGTCAAGGTAAGACCACATTGGTAATGAAAATTGGTTCTTACTAAGAAAGAACAATCCAATATTTAGATTGTGGGTATCCTTTTGTTGAACGGTCTGTTTAAAATGAATCGAAACATCAGACCAAAAAAGCTTTTGAAAATAACAGAATATTTCGATTAAGGTCAGAATATAATATTTGTAAATCTGACTCTGAAAGAGTCAGTGCCTCACCAGCCATGAACCTCACCGCACGTCACTGGTGGCTCTACTGTGACATGTTTCCATGCTTTAATGTTCAAAAGGGCTTTGTTTTTCTCACACTGCCGGTTTGCTTCATTCACCCTCTGTCTGAAAACAGAGCCCAGTCTGCTCTGATTGGTTAGCTGTCAGGCTCTGTTGTGACTGGTCAATTTCTTAGAGATGTCCCACCCCTTAGCCTATCACGTGTTTCTATACAGCATCACAATATCTTGATACTTTAACGTACCTATAATTGTGTACACCCCTAGTAAAAAATGAAGGTTAGCATATCCATAAAATCTTTATATACATATACAATATAGTTTAACATAAGACCAAGAAAACAAGCAAAATACTTTCATTTTAGACCTGGTAACGGTGGATCTTTGCTGTTTTTGCATGAAATAAATCATTTTCTGTTAATAAAATCATTAAATAATAATAAACTAACGGTAATCCCTGAAAGAAAATCTACTCAAAATAAAGCCTGGAGCTGATCAGTCCCTAGGTCTCGGTGTAGTAAGTAAATAGTGAAGGAAAAAAGCCCTACAATGTGACCTAATGCAGCCATTGTGCTAGCAATGTGCCAAACTCTACCAACCAACCCTAATCATAACTCTCTTTTTCTTGTTCATCAGAAAATTCTACAACATCTGCCCGAGAAGATCTACAACAGATGGCAGTTTCACAGTATTGGTATGTATTGCTGGCATGTTTTTCACTACCATATTAAAACCTTTGTCTCTCTATTACACCTGACTCATAGAAGCCACTGTGTTTGCATCTTTCCTCCTTCTTATGTAACCTCCAAGATACTCTTTAGGACAAATCATCCCCAGAGCCATGCCTAAGCCTTTCATAATAAAGAGAAAATAATCAGTCTTGGGAGGGGATGTAAATGTGAAATGCAAATGAGCACTTCATTTGAAATGCAAATAGGTAATTGAATTATGCTGCCATGATTTCAGTCCCTTACAAAAAAATGAAAAGGAAATCCTTGCAAGGAGCGATAACCCCAATTATAACTGTTGTTCTTCAGCCGTCGGCATCTAAACAGTGTGGGTCTAGATCCCGGTTGTAGATCAGCCTTCCCCCTCAGGCTTCTAATTCCACATATCAAGACTCATCTGAGCTCTGATGCCCTTAGACAAATTCACTACTTTGTCATTCATTGGAAAACAAATCTGCACAAGCTTAAAGCTGCCTCTTGGCTTTTTCATGAACTCGCATAGAATATTTTCCCGGGTCACTGGTCAAGATGCTCTCCTTCCACTCTGTTCTTCTGCTTTTGAAGGAGCATCAGCAATGGAGGCTGAATAGCTTCCCGCCATACCTGAGTTTGATTAGAATTGATCTTTTTTACTTCACATCATGTTTTTAATCATTTTCTTCATCCAGTCGCTCTGCTGAAAGTATTTCAGAGGTCTTGCACAAATGCCTTGTGAGGAATGACTTTAATGACTTGTAATGATTGTGTGCTTTTATCCGAGTATTGCAAGGTCAGATGTTTGACACAGACCATTAGAAGCTGGAAGAAGAATCCCCACACCTTTTTAACATCATTCTTACTACTACTTCCTTCTCTCCTGAGACTAAGGATCTCTTTGTGTGGCCCCCAGAGAAATGTTATTGATTGATCCGGTTGAGATGGGAACAATATAAGCACCAGACAAACACCCTTGTAAACTCGCACACAATAGACTTTGCTTTTAAAATAACTCTGCCACTTGTTCATTTGGGCGTCAAATCCCTCGGTTGAGTACCGTCTTAAACAAGACTTAAAAGTATGATATTTAACATTTCTGCAATAAACCGGACTTGACATACCTATACAAGGTTTGTGCAATTGCATTATCCCAAAACACTCAGAAATATCTGTAATTGTATCACGCTAACGTTGAGTATTATTTGGTGAGAATAATAGCGTCACATCCCCTTGCCCCCCCCTCTAGTTGCTTCATGGGAAAGGAGGGAAACACTACATGTTAGAGAGTGAGGAAGGAAGTTGAATATCCAGTAGAGACTTTTTAATTGACACGATAATTCAATTTCCATCCATCATACTATGAAGTGCTGCAAAGACAAGAAGATAATGCCAGCCGCCCAGATTATGACCATTCAACAAAGTTATTTTGAGTATGACTGTTTTGACCACGCAATCTATGGTGGCAAATGCGTTACAACAGCCCAACACTTTTCCATTAGGAGAAAAGCGGAAAAATCCACGTTCTGGGATTATCCAGCGCGTTTGCACGTGTCAGCTAGCGTGGCGATCAGCACTGGGCTGTTATTCGTGGGTGCTTAATGTTAGCTACAGTAGCTGTATGTGTGGGCGTCTCATCTAATGGTAAGTAAGCAATGCAACGTTACTAAAGCTCGCATTACTTGTGGCTTGATCCTTCGAATTTAATGACAAAACGTGAACAAACTTAATGAGAATTAAAACATTTCTACATTAACTTGCCCTTGAACGTAAAATCAGATTTCCGTGGCAATGTTGGTTTTTATTTGTCCCATGATCCCATGCTTCTTTACATGACATCAAAGTCAGTGTTTTATTATTGTTTTCATTGAGAGACCCATAGCATCAGAAACAACACACTGTGCGTTTGAACACACCACTGGAGAACATTCATTTTTGCCCTAGCATAATGACAATTTTATCCTCAGTCCTTTATTGAAATCTCCACAGCACACAGAGACCTCATAAGTACAGGGATGTCTGCAGGCTGTCAAGAGCATGTCATTACTCACACACACACAGAAACCTCTTCCGCTCAAGGTATTTAGCAATCAGAGCAATGTCTCATGTGATTACAGCGGAACCAGATTGCCTTCATGAATGCATGTCGCTGCCAACTGATGTTAATTTTCATCAGGAAAATGTGAAGCCTTGCCACTCTCTCTGGTTTGTCAGCCATCAAGGTCAATTTGCCACAGTGGCGATTACATGCGGGTCCTCCATAAGCTTTTGGTCTGGCTGTTGTGTTTCTGCTTGCCGTGTAGACTTCTGTTGAAAATCTAGTTTCTAACAACCTTATCCACCCTGGTCACACCCCATCCCGCAGGCCCCTTCCACAAGAAATACATTGATAATTATGTAGTAAAAACATCATAAAAAAGTTCATTAATTAATTATACAATACAAAATGTTATTCATTGTAAAAAATAAAAGAATAATAATACATTGTAATATGGAAAATAAAGAAAACAAGGAGAAAATAAGAAATATGCAAGTATACGAATAGTAAATGGTTAATGGCACCAAGGCTGCTGTAGCACTAAAGAGTCCGGGACTTAAAGGGCCAGTAACAAGGGACGTACACACAGGAACATGCACACGCACGTCTAGGTCGTACATTAATTTGTACTTCTATTTTTTCCAGGTTCTATTCTGAAAAAGCTTCTACACACTGGAAATTCATTCAAGGTAAGTGCTGTTTTCTTTCCCACGTGATGCACTACACCACTTCTCTTTTATGTATCAGTTAAAATCGTCCCACCCTTCTCCCGTGTAGATCCGCTGCGAAGGGATCCGTCTCTTCCTGCTGTGGCTGCAGGCCCTGAGGGACAACTGTGCCGAGGAGCAGTTCCTTATCTTCGCCTGTCTGGTGCCGGGATTCCCCGCTGTGCCCTCCTCCAGAGGGCCTTGCACCCTTGACACCATCATTTACAACCCCTTCTCCAACCCCCCTGATGGTGCATATGAATATTCCTACATGTTCGAATTAATAATGAGATGGAAGTCTGAAACATTCTAAACTGATATCCAGTTGTGCATATTCCTTTTAATTGTTAACTCTCATTTCTTACACTTAACTTAATCTCTTTGTATGTGTGGATCTGAGCAGCCAAGGTGGTGCCTGAGGAGATTACCCCCCTGGTCCCGGCTGTGGTTGGAGAAAAGGTTGCAGAGGATCAGACCTGTTACATCCTCGAGACTCTGCTCAAGTACATGGTCATCCAGGTAACAAACAATACTTGTGATTGGAAAAGACTACATCTCTTTTTGCCAGATTATCGGTGTGTGTTTGTTATAATGTTGATGTCCTTCATCACAGGGTGACATCAGTGGCACAGGTAATATTCTAGTGACGGGCTGCATATAACAAAGGAGGGACATGGGTTTATATGTGTTTATTGTATTTTTGCAACTCTGGCACAACAATTTCCTTCGGGATAAATAAAGCCCTATCTCATCTTATGTTTGTGGCTCATGGTTCACGGCACGATGCATAATGGGCCTCCAAAAGTTTGATTTATCTTTTTTGATCTTTTTTTTGCGTTACACAATATATTTTTATATTACTGCGATAATTGTTTGATGCAAATGATGATACCAATGTGATACCCTGCTTTGAAGGGTCTCCTAAATTGTTCTCAGCAAGGAAGGACTTGCAGGGTAAAATAATCCTTCCAAACAATGTATCTGTATTGCACCTGTATATGTAAAATATACCATCACCTTGCATACTATGTGTCTGTTGTCATGAGCATGGAGTAATGTGAGGTTGTTTGTAATCCCTTTCTTGTACAGTAAGATTATAAAGCTAAATGATTTATCAGTAGATAAGTGCGTAACATTCAAGTCTCTGAATGTTGTACCTCGGCCAAACCATTTCCCCTTCTGTGTACTGTTTGTTGGAGGAACCTTCACAGTATTGTGCACTGCAGATCTCTGAGTGATGCTGGAGCCTTCCTCTCCTCTCCCTGTAGCCTGACCTTGTCTGCCTTCTGCTCTCTGTCTGCTAGGCCTCCAGTTTAGAATGGAAGAACAAAGAGAACCAGGACACAGGCTTCAGGTTTCTCTTCAGCCTGTTCAAGAAGTACTACCTTCCACATCTCTTCCCCTCCTTCACCAAGCTCACAAATCTCTACAAGCCTTTACTAGGTAAGCTGACTTACAGTATACATGCTGTCCACTGTATTTGGGCTGAAGCCTCTTTAAAGGAAATATGTTACACACTAACTACACACTGTAGTTAAACTCAAGAGCAGCCATTTAAGCATAAACATCTCAATTTGACCATTTATATTGTGCAAGTGTTCAATGAGAATTAGTAAAAGGAGAAAATGATCTGTAGGACGTGGGGACAGTAAGCATATCATTACAGATATATTTATTGTGACAATCTTTATCATATTATTAAAACTGTTTTACATTTATATCGTTACGTTATAAGATCATTACACGCAGAAACACATAACAATTTGAAACATTATTTATGGAATAATTAAAAAATAATGTATTGTTTGGATTGTCTGTAACCTATTCAACATGCTTCTTGTTCAAATCCAGTTTTTATATTATTATTATTATTATTATTATTATTATTATTATTAAACAAGTAAAACTCTTTTGCTCTTCTCCTCTTGTCCTTCCCCTCCCTCTGTCCCCATCCCTCACTCTTCACTCTACTATATTGCTCGATTAGACCTCCCCCACCACAGACCCAAACCCTTGTATGTGCCAGTGACGCGGAACAATGAGAGCACCTTCTGCACCAGGGACCAGTACCTGTCCCCCCGCGTGGCCTTCATCACCTGGCTGGTCACCTTCTTCCTGGAGAAGAAGTATGTGAGCAGTGCTGCTGCGGCGCAGAGCGCCAAGAACGGCACAGAGGTCATTCCCAAACTCATCCAGGTGTGCACGAGAGTAACATCCTGTTTATTTTTCATTCTGTCATCGAGGAGGGAGGCTGTTATGAAGGGGTTGTTGCAGCAAAACCCTTGAGTACAAGCTGCAAGACACCTGGTCACAAAATACTGAACACACGTATCACTTAGAAAATAATTGTAAGAGTTGCAAACACCGTTACAATACTATAATACACAAAAAGGGTGTTTTATTCATGTTTCTTTGGCTTTTATACCAATTTGTATGTGAATACATGTTATGACAGTGAACTAGAATAATTGCTTGCGGAAAAGGTTTGATTAAATATATTTTAACCAAAATATTAATATCTAAAAATCTAATAAAACACACAGTTGTAGCATCACCGCTCATAATCCCTTTGAAGTCCTGAAAAGTATTAAAATACTTTACAGAAGATAAGATTTACTTCTATTTATCCCAATTTGGTAACATTTTTCGTCTCAGCAGCATGTAAACAAGGCATTGTACACAATGTGAAAATTAAAAAGAGTAGAAAATATAACATCTCAACATTTGCAGAAATTAAACAAAAGTAAACGATATATAAATATTGACGGTGAAATTGTGATTGACCCTTTTTGGCATTATGCCTTTACACTAAATTGAGTTACAGTTCTGTGGGGAGGGAAAGAGAATAATTCAATCCAGCATTTATTATTTGAATTGCATGAAGGTGAGAAAACATTTGAACAGTAATGACCAATACAGTATCAGAAAATACCATAAAACACAGATAATTGACAAAGGGAATTCTAGTCAATGAGACTCTAGTGTCCAATTACTGAATTGTGCAGAAGCGTCTGTGCAGCAAACTAAGGTGACTAATTTCTCACTGTGTCTCCATGGTGCCCAGACTGTCACTGCGGGCAGTAGCAGCCAGGAGAAGGAGAAGGAGAAGGATAAGACGTCAGATGGGGATACTAACGGGCCAGCAGGGGAGCCGGAGAAGAGCCACTCCAACAGCAGCACGCTGTCAGACCGCCGGCACAGCGACTCCAGTCTGTGTAGCATCGAGGAGGAGCACCGCTATGTGTATGACATGGTGCACGCCATCCTTCTGTCCACCAGAGACAATGTGAATTTTGTCAACGAGGTCTTCCACCAGGTACAGGGCCAACAAGAAACATGTCTTGATTTGATGTTGCAATAATGAATACAATTGCAAGTATTATTTTGGGTCAAGCAGACTGAATGAAGACACTGTGATACCATGTACTACGTCGCCCTCTGCTGGCCATTTGATAACATAGCTAAAAGATCCCTTCTATTACCAGGCAACCTTTTTCAAAACCATTCATAATTCTATAAAAGTTCAAATTAAAAGTCTATGTTTTTCCCCTAAGGCCTTCCTGCTGCCGTCTTGCGAGGCATCAGCAACCAGGAAGGTGATTAAAGTGTACAGGAAGTGGATCCTGCAGGATAAGCCCAGCTTCATGACGGAGCCTGAAGTACCAACTCCGGGAGAAGAGATGGATGGCCGCCCTGAACAGATACTCAGCTCAGAGGCAAACAGCATGCACGTACAGGTACCGAAAGCCAAATATAACAACTTAGCATAACATACAAGTATACCTGTGATGGATTATTATATTGTAAAAAAGGTCAAAAGATTGGTACCGTTGCCTTTTTTTGTGTGATTTTGCTTCCATTACTGATATAAGCTAAAAAAAATAACACTACGGTGGTGGTCTCAAAGTAGCATAGATAATCAAGCCATGACCATAACATATTTATACTAACAAACATGTGTGGTCTTTGCTATTTAGTAAAGGATGTGTCATAATATCTTCGCTATTGCCTACTGACAGTTGTTGAAAGTTACTAAATTCATTTCATTTCAAACCTTTATTTATCCAGATAAATCCCATTGAGATCATTGAACTCTTTTACAAGGGAGACCTGCTCAAGTAGGTTCCACATGAAACATAAAAACATTAACAGAACAACAAAAGGACATCTTACATCATCATCACAGGGATTACAATTTACATAACTATCCACATGTACAGGTACCAACAGCTTCCGATTGAGTAGCATCCAACCGAGCTTTAAAAACATTTAGTGGCACCAGATTGTTCAGTTTCCATTTCAGTTGCAGACTATTCCAAGACAGAGGAGCTGCACATCTAAAAGCTGTCTTCCCTAAGACAGTCCTAGCAGTTGGCACATTTAATAAAACTACAGCATGCGATCTCAGGCAGTAGCCACTTACAATTCGCCGTGAGATCAGGGAGCAGATATAGGATGGAAGTTTCCCTAACATGGCTTTGTAAATAAAAATGTACCAGTGACTGAGCCTCCGTACAGTTAGTGAAAGCAAACCAGCCCTTGCATACAGGGTACAGTGATGCGTTAATACTTTACAGTTTGTCACAAATCTTAGCGCGCTGTGATACGCAGCATCTAACTTGACCAGGCAATTGGCAGGTGCATTCATATAAATCAAATCACCATAGTCCAGCACAGGTAAAAAGGTCACAGTGACTAGCCTTTTCCTGGCCTCAAGCGAGAAACAGGACTTATTTCTGTAAAAGAAACCTAGCCTAACCCTCAGCTTTTTAAGCAGGTTATTGACATGAAGTTTAAAAGTGAGACAATCATCAAGCCAGATACCAAGGTATTTGTAACAGGCAACAACTTCAAGTTTTGTTCCTTGTGTAGTTACAATATCTAAAACATGCTCTGGTGTCTTTTTAGCTTTAGAAAAGAGCATTACCTTGGTTTTCTCAATATTTAAAAGAAGCTTTAGTTCAGAGAGCTGAGTCTGAATAATGTTAAAAACATCCTGTAATTTAACACCAGCCTCCTTAATGGAGGGACCTGCACAGTACATCACGGTATCATCCGCATAAAAATGAAAAGTAGCTTCATCCACATTTTCACCTAAACTATTGATGTAGATGGAGAATAAAAGTGGACCTAAAACAGAACCTTGAGGAACACCATTAGCAATATTTAACCACTCAGAAGACAGCCCATCAAAGTGAACACATTGGGACCTTTCAGAGAGGTAGTTTTCAAACCACCCTACTGCATGGCTGGACATGCCTATACTGGCTAGCCTCTGCTTTAAAATGCGATGATCGAAATTAACTCAAGTACAAGATTTGTACTACTTTATATTCTACTCCATCACATTTAAGAGTAGAATTACACTTCCCTGCATTTATCTATTTAATTACTTTGCAGATTGAGATTATTTATTATAATAAATAATAAAACAAATATATTTTATAATAAAACAAATATATTTTAATATCAGAATATACCAATGAACAATGTATGATATAATACAGATTTAACTATCCACCAGTATACACAGAAATTGAAATAAGCCCAACCTTTCCCAGCTTCAACATTAAAAAGAGGAAAACATGATTGCATAAATAGTTATAATCCAGGAATGTAATATATGATTTTGAAACAAAGCATTAGCGACATTGGTAGTTTACTTTAACTTTTTACACTGTTGTTTTGCTACTTTTGTTTAAGTTAAAGCTCTGAATACTTACTGAATACTTACTGCCTACTGACCAATTGACTGGTCTGCTTCCTCTTAAACCAGTCGGCAGAGAGTCTCGGCCACAGACGCTCGTCCAGCTGGGGGAGGACTTACTCCTTCAGCAGCGCCATCAGCAGGGGCTTCTTCACCGAGGCGCAGAACAGGGACGTCAAGGCTGGCATCCAGCCCACACTACAGGTCTGTCCCTGAAGATCACAGCATTTAGGAACTGGAATCAGAAATTCATACTGTATGCACGTTGACTAACTTCATCTTGCCTTTTGCTCGTGTGTAGGTGTTCCTGACCAACTCCTCCAATGTTTTCCTGCTGGAGCCATGCCAAGATGTAGCTAAACTCCTGGATAACCAGGTGGAGGTGTGCAAGGGTGTTCTCAGCATCTACCGGCACATGATCATGGAGCACACGATGAACACACAAACTTGGTCAGTGAGATATTCTGATAGTTATTCCTTTGTGATTCTTGAATGTTATTTTAGGGATTAATTCACCCTCTGGTTTTGATTGACTTTGTTCTGCAGGGAGCAGATGCTGCAGGTACTGCTGAGGATCACAGAGGCAGTGATGAAGAGGCCACAGGAAAACCAAAGAAAAGACAGCTTCGCTGAAAGTTTAGCATCTATACTTTTTAGGGTATGTCTACAGGTGCCTTTTTACATTCACTGAATAACAGGGTTTGCTATTCATCACAGGAAAAAGGGAGTGAGTGTGGATATGTCTTTGCTCCAGCGAGTAGTCCCTCACTGTAGTTCACTATACAGAACATTCAATGTACATCATTCTATGCAATTTCCTTTACAATTATGATTTGTCACTCAGTAACCTATATTCACTTGTTGTGTGTCTCCTGGTTGGATTGACAAAGAGCCAAAGAGACACTCTACCAAATGAGATGTATCGGTGTGAAGACCCTGCGGTCACATCTTATCAGGGGATGGGATTCAGAGCAGTCTGTCCATGCTAATACATCTCCTCGTCTCACATTCAGACCATCATCGTGGCGTGGGTGCGAGCCAACCTGTGCGTGTTTATCTCCCGGGAGCTGTGGGACGAGCTGCTGGCAGTGCTGTCCTCTCTCACCTGCTGGGAAGAGCTGGTGACAGAGTGGGCCAGCATCATGGACTCGCTGACGGCTGTGCTGGCGCGCTCCGTTTACGGCCTGGACATGGCCAGCCTGCCTCTGGACAAACTCAGCGAGCAGAAGGAGAAGAAGCAGAGAGGACGTGGTGAGAGGGGGGTGGGGGAATGGGAATTGGGAGTGGTAGAATTTTGGTGAAAAAATGTGTTTGAAAACTGACTTTTGGGAAGGTAATGCTGGTTACTTTTCAGCTTTGTTTTGTCATACACTTTACTTTAGGGTGGTTGTTTTTATTCTATCACTTTAACATGCAAAATGTATGTTCATTATTGTCAAAATGTTCTAAAAACAATGTAAAGAAGTATTAAAATACCCACATTTGTCAAAAATCCCCTTGCACTCGACGTCACTTGTATAGATCTGGCTGGGATTTCTGAACATGCCAGACATCTATATCTATATAAAAGATTACAATCTATGTGGCACTACAATTAAAACACAACAACTTCAAATATAAAAATGTCTACTTTATTTTCATGGGGAAATTTGTCTTGCAGGTAGAACACACAGAGACTAGACACACAGCTTCAGGTACAAAACACATATTTAAATGCATGAATACGCAAGTTACATCAGGACACCAACATTCTAATCAATGGAGGAAAAAAAGCAGAACTTCTGTCTTTTTCCAGCTTTCCAGATTTTCCATTTTTCTTTGTTTTCCACACAAAATGAATACGACATAAAAACTGCCCAACTTCCATCCATCAGTGTGCACTGCTGTCAGCCAGAGTGACACTTCCACTAGTCGTCGCCAAAGTCATTCATGTTCAAATCCTACACAGTGTGGATTTGACAATGAGCTCATTCAGATACAGCTAAGCAACAAGAACTTTAAGAAAATGGGCCGGATCAGACATTGACAGCTACTACATCAGTGTGTGGGGTGTTATTACTACAGTGTTTTAATGGCTATAATACCATAATCACTATAACGGTTAACCGTTTTGCATGCCAGTCGATGTTGTTGGTGCTAAATCCAACTATCAAGCTGAATATACATTTGAAATGTACACTGACACCTCATGAATCAGCAAGTGTTGTTCTCTGCTTGCAGGTGCGCTCCAGGACTCCCAGAAGGCAGCAGCAGTGGCGCGTTCCTTCTCACTGAGTCGGAGAAACCAAGGGGAGCAGGGCGTGCCGGGGGGGCAGGAGCCCATGAGGATTCGCTCCGCCACTACGTCAGGAGCCCCCGGTGTAGAGAAAGCCCTTTACAATGTTCGACAGAAGGCCTCCGGTGAGTACCTGGGGTATTAGTAATAGCATTAGTATCGTGTTATATTATATACCATCATAGCAGGCAATAATATAATACAAAGCTTTTATAAAACCCACGGTAAGTATGATTCAGTTTTAATCCTCTGGCTTTGTGTGGGCCTACAACAGTACTGATAAGCCCTCGGAGCGCAGCATCAGGTTTTATCAGACGTATTGACAGGTCCGTGTACACGCTGGCCCAGGTGTCGCTGAAAGGCCCAACAACAAAGACAAAGGGGCCAGCAGATGGCCCCCATTGTTCCCCCTCACATGTCACCGGCCAATGTCAACATGTTTCAATGTCAGCTCGATTGCGGGCATACAGCACAATCCCTCCCCTCCCCCACTGACAGCATGTCAAAGGCCAGCTTTGGACACTTATTGTCATTACCTCAATTCAGACACAGCAAACACCTCTTATCTGATTGGAGTGTGGCAGGCTAATTATAAGTTGAGCTGGAAGGCAGTAGGGTAGTAACTAGCTGCAGTGCCTGTCTTGCTCGTCTTAATTTTGTCTAGACAGAATCTTAATTTGGAGGATAAAAGACGGAGACGATGCCTTTTCCTTTCTTGGCCTTCCGCCTCCCCAATTACCACCGAAGTACTAAATTGACGAGCTTGTTGAGCTAAGAGCAGATGTATTTGTGCCTGAAGGATGAAGTCTTAGAAGGGTGTTGTGTGTTTGTGTGTGTGCTGACACATCTATTATGTGTTTCGTGCATGTTTATGCACCTATTCTGTTTATTTGTATCGAGCAAAGATGGACATTAAACACTACCGCTTCAAATTCCCTTCCCTTTCTTTGGCCTAATTGGATTTCTCCCACATTGATCTTCAAAGGCCCGCAGCCCTCCTCCCCACTCCTCAGGAGAGGGCCCACACATCAATTGCACGGCAGTTTTTGATAGTTTCATTAAGAGTGTAATTAATGCTCATTAATATGCATAAATGGGAAGCAGTAGCGGGCTGCAGCGCAGACGATGTATCTCTCTTACTGAAAGGCATAATTAAAGTGTGCTGAAAGCGGAGAATAGAACTGTCCTCTTTCATTGCTCTCTTTGAGATAAAGCCTGAAGTGCTATCCACACACAATGGCAATGCCTCAGCATTGACAACTGTCAAAACTTGGCTCTACTTCTGCATGCAAATTCAAACTAATATTGTTCAGAGATCGTGTCTTGATAATAGGGAAAAGGCTGGTCATATCATTATGGTACTCATTATGCTTCTACTATTACAATGACCCAGTTCAACCAGTTCTCGATCTGCCAGCCTTAGGATGGTTCACCTTAAGCTCAATTGTGATATATACCAAAAACAAAAATATAAAAAATAGATATTATATTGAGATAAACCATTCAATTTTTTTTTCTTATTACATTGAATTTAATTATTTGTTTCCGATTGGGAAATTCAATTGGACTTAATTGCATGAAACTAAGTCATTTTTGCCCATTACTCAAGAGTTAATATGCTTCGAATGAACATGCACAAAAATGACTTATAGGATAACACGACATTTGGACTCCGACAGTAATTCCATTTATTTTCCCTTTGCTATGAACCTTATTTATAATTCCCTTCATAATCAGATGTAATGTATTTCTGTTTATAACATATATGTAGATCAAACTCTGTATCTGCTGTGCTTTATTTACTCACTCTGTACTCTGCTGTTATTGAATTCTGTCTCCTTCCCTTCACCCTTTTTTCTGTTTCCACTGCCTTTCTTTCTTTTTCCTCTCCTTTTCTTTTTCCGTGATGGAAGCTAAGCGAAGCCAGTCCATCAGCAACTGTGTTCATCTGTACGAAGCTTTGCCCAATGCTAAAAGCGTTCCTATGCTTCTCCACACTGTGAGCTCTTTCTTGCCTGGTATCTCTTCTGGTAACTCTGCTTGCTCTCACAGACTCTCAGGTAAAGTGTGTTATGAGAGCTGCGTGTGTTGATGTGTTTGTGACCTCCGCCCTTCCTTTCAATCCATCTGTCACTATCTGTTATAAGCTGTCAGTTCCCACGTCTGCTGTCACTGAGAGGTTTATGTTTGAACAGGAACTTCACTGCCCTGTGCTTTACTTATTGTTAAATGTGTTCAATCTCTAGGTAGAAATGCAGTCTTTAACTAGAGTATGTCTGTGTCACCACTGCATGTGTGCATGTCATTATTTATCTCCAAAGTTCTCATGAATATGTTAAATCTTCATCTTTACTCTGTTTTAAGTCCTTAAAGACTACAAATGAGATGTGAAGGTGTGTGTTGTGCATGCTGTTTGGCTCTTGTGTCTCTGCCTGACTCCCTCTCTTCTGTTCTCCTGTGTGTCAGACGTGGATGAGGGTCAGCTGTCAGAGTGTGGGGGGGAGGAGGAGCTGGGAGGCGGGGAAAGCCCTCTGCCACGTAGCAGCAGCACCTCCGACATCACTCAACAGCTCTCTGACACTTTACCAGGTACATACAAACAACACCCTGAATTGTTGTTCCGTACACGTTTTACCTCTGATATTAAAACCTTGGCCTCGCACTGTTTGTTTTAAGAAGAGATTTAGAGATTTTGTAACCCATTGGTTAACTTCAAAGGGAAAAGTCATTTGCCAGTAAAGTTTCTCTATAATTAATCACAACCCCTTATAATTTAATTAAATCCAATCTAATGACTTAAATCAATAGTTGTTTATCCTTTAATGTTTACTAGATTTCAGCAGTGGTTAAGAGACTCATATCCTCAGCCTAACTAAAAATTGACATATAACAGTCTGAAATTACACGCAACACTTTTGTTTTTGCTCCCATTTTTCATGAGATGAACTCAAAGATCTAAAACATTTTCTATATACACAAAATAACCATTTCTCTCAAATATTGTTCACAAATCTGAAAAATCTGTGATAGTGAGCACTTCTCCTTTGCCGAGATAATCCATCCCACCTCACAGGTGTGGCATATCAAGATGCTGATTAGACAGCATGATTATTGCACAGGTGTGCCTTAGGCTGGCCACAATAAAAGGCCACTCTGAAACGTGCAGTTTTGCTTTATTGGGGGGGTCTGGGGGGGTCCGAAAACCAGTCAGTATCTGGTGATAGGGGTAGGGTTAGGGTAATGTTGTGAATCGAGTGGCCTGTGTTCGTCGTCCATAACATACGCCTGCCCATACCATAACCCCACCACCACCATGGGCCACTCGATTCACAACATTACCCTAACCCTAACCCTACCCCTACCCCTCACACCAGATACTGACTGGTTTTCGGACCCCCCCAATAAAGCAAAACTGCACGTTTCAGAGTGGCCTTTTATTGTGGCCAGCCTAAGGCACACCTGTGCAATAATCATGCTGTCTAATCAGCATCTTGATATGCCACACCTGTGAGGTGGGATGGATGATCTCGGCAAAGGAGAAGTGCTCACTATCACAGATTTTTTCAGATTTGTGAACAATATTTGAGAGAAATGGTTATTTTGTGTATATAGAAAATGTTTTAGATCTTTGAGTTCATCTCATGAAAAATGGGAGCAAAAACAAAAGTGTTGCGTTTATATTTTTGTTCACTGTACTTTTTCAAAGTGATGAGTTCAAAACGTTACTTAAGTTAAAGTACAGAAATATTATCAGCAAGATGTAGCTAATGTTGAAAAAAAAAGTACTCGTTATTCATATAGGCCCCTTTCACAGTGTAACATAAGACAGTTAGTGTTGCCGTGATTGTTTTTTTAAGTGTAACATGTAGGGTTTTTTGGGAAAAAGGAACTCTTTGTATTAATGATAAATTGAGTAAAACCATTTCCATTGATAGTCCGTCCCTGGATGTTAAAATGGAACACATGTTTGCCTATCGAATTAAAGTTGAGGACATAAAGATAGTAGTAAAACAATATAAGCTTTTAAGATAACTTAATTGTGTCTTTTTTGTCCCTTTTTTAAAATACCCCCTGTCACACTCCAGCCCAGAAGAGAGAGAGCTCCCCTACTTCCTGTGGCTCTGATAGCAGGACGTCTGAGGGGAAGAGAGAGGTCAACGAGCCACCAGTGGTGAAAAGAATCATCTTAATATATGGTCTTAAATTAACTAAATAACATTTATCAATAAAAACATCTCTTCTTAAATGTTTGTTTCTGTTTTCCTAGATTCTCATCCGGCGCTGCAGCAGTCCAACTGAGACAGAGGTCACCGCTGAGGGACAGTCAAACCAAGCAAGACACAAGCTCAGAGAGAAAAGTTAGATATTACATCACTAATTATTACTCTAATATGATAATCGCTGTTTTAATTTATATAATCCACATGAAGATTTGCTCAATCAGTTAATCAAACATGAAAGTATCTAACAGAGGCCATTCTTTGCATGTATTAATGAGTCAGTCTTCAAACAGCAAATGCCTTCCTTCTACTCTGTGTTCAACTTCTTTAAGTCCTTTATCCACCTCATTCTCTCCACCCAGGTGAGAGTGTAAGCAGTGAGACGTCCAACGGCTACCTCAATGATGCTGAGGTCACCTGGCAGGCGTTTGATGAGGAAGCGGACACTCAGTCCACACAGTCGGCTCACATGGACGTGACGGCGGACCCCCAGAGCCAGGGGAGTCTGCTGCTCAGCCATAATGAGGCTCTAGCAGGTATGGGGACGGATAAGAGTTCACCTTGAGTGCTAAGAGAACAGATTTGGGGCATTATTCAATATGTCTACAATCAGTTTGAAAAAAATTACAAGCATACAGAGCAAGGTTAACATATTTCACTCCATCGCTCTGTACCATATATCATAAACCTGTTTGGTTCTATTCAAATATTATATATATATAAATAAGTGTCGAGTTTATAAAGGCTTAGGACTTTATGATGGAAGTATGTGACGGCCCCCCCAGGCTCTATTATGTGTCAAGTCATTTTGGTTGATGCTTTCAAAGATTTGGTGATAGATTCAACAATTTTCAAACATTCAACACTTAATACAATGAGCAAAAATCCCTTCAAAATACCACTTTAAGAAACAAATACCTGGTAGCCCCACGCAAAAATTCCTGCTGCAAACTTTTTAAATGAATAGATTTCTGCAAGATTTGCATTTTTTGGCATTTGGATATCAAGCCCATTTGTTCTGGAAACTGCTTAGAAACCCCCCTATTGTCAATGTACTTAAACCAGCCATATATCCTCTGAATTCCCTAAATATATCGTTTGTGGTTGTAAAGTAACATGAAGTTGTGATTATCCTAGAGTTCAAAACAGCTAATGTTTATACAGTGAGCTCAAGTTTCCCAAAATCACTACAATGAAAGGGCTTCATTGAGGACGAACATCATCAAACATCAATACAACTGGGCCTAGTTCATTCCCAAAATGGTCAGATATCCAGACAAACACAATTTATGCAATTCCAAAACGTTAGTAACCCTAGCCTAGTGCAGAAACCATTGTTAAAAAAAGCAAATAATAACACATTTATACAAAAAAAAAAAGCCATGTTTTTTTGCCCCAAACTGCATGGAATCAGTGTGGTTTGGCTTGTCTGTAAAGGTTAGACTTGTGGTTATCCAGAGAAACCACTTTCATCAGATATGTATCTTGATGCAAACATAGCAATGACATTGTGTCCCTCTCAGAAATGTTGCCTAATTTAGGAGCAATACTTAGTCTCTTTCCAGACAAGCTCATGACATAATTGATACTAATGAATCCCTTGGATTACTACCCTACCCCTAGCTTTATAACTGAAACCGCTACAAAGGCAGGTCGGCTGTGGAAGAGGTAAAAACAGGGTTAGCAGTACAGCCGTAGAATTTGACCGTTTAGAATTCAAACAACTTAACCCCAGATTAGCTGTTAGCCATGCACGCTCAATAATGGAAGATGAGTTGAAAGAGTTCAGCAGCGAGTTCATCTGAGGTGTGTCCCATCCAGCTGCCTCCAGTTACCTCACTGGAGGCGACAATGGATTAGCATTAGCCAGGTAGAGTGACCCGCTGAGGAAACTTGATCATCAGTATCTGCTACAGTACCTCTCTGGCTTAGTCATTTCATATTTAAACCTGCTTGACAGTATGTGTTGGAGTTCATTTTGACATTTTGTGAAGGCTGAGTGGTCAGCGGTCTACTGAAGTATTTCTGTCATTTGTATTTTGATAGGAAAATAATGAAGATCGCTGAAACTCTTTAGCTTTAAATGTACCCACCCCTCAATCATTATTGATGTTGAGATTCTGTTCCCCCCCCCCACCCTTGCATGTGAACTTGTGTCTGTGTCGTCCCACATTGTGATCATCATGAAGTTGTCACTCTTCCGTTGTCCCTGTGCTCCCCTCCTCAAACCCAATTTGATCCCTTCCCCCTTGTCCTTTTTAGGTCCCGAGTATCTCCTCCCTCCCCACTCTGCACCCCCGTCCTTCCACCACCACAACCACTACCAATACCCCCAGCACCCGCCCGCCTCCCCGGCCCTGCTGGTGCACACAGAGTGCCCCATGGACGACACCATGCATCAGTCTGTCTTACACATGCCACACCACCTGGGTACTGCTTCCTAGCTGCTACTCATCATATAGACTCATATACCATTGACTCTCCATGCTCTACATTTTTCCAGCCTTACCGTTACTTCCTTCACTTACACTACATTTATCCATGTTGTTTTGTTCCAATTGACTTGATTAAATGCACAACATTTAAAAATGAAATGGTTTTCCTTGGAACCAAATTAGCATTTAGCAAGTCCAACTTTGATTGAGCCTCAAAGAGTTGAGACAGCTTTCTTTTAATTAGCACTTCAGATCTTCTACACACACTTTCACTTTTTGTGTCTCCTTCCTGACCAGTACTCCCCTTCCCTTCCCATCGGTCTCCTGTTGCCCACTTGGTGGCGCTGTCCTCAAACAGTTCAACCTGACTTCATTTGGATGATGCATGTGACTCCTCTCTGTTTCCCAAAAGTGTTCTATCCTTGATTCTGTTTGAGGGTCCACATAACTGAGTATTTTGCTGCATTTGGGAAAAATGCACAGAGAGGATTTTGTCAACAACCGCTCACACAAGGACGGCATTGAACGTTCATTTATTTTATGTATTACAGACGAGTATCTCAATTTAAAATACTTTTATAAAAGGTGTTGTGCATTTGTTGACTGAATCCCATTACTTCTTTTAAATGTATTATAATTTACTTTTTATAATTTACTGTCAGCTACAAATGAACATTTTACGTAATAATGTATTTTCACCCTGAACTCTCTCTGACCATGCAGACAGTAGTGAGTGTCTGGCTGATGACGTCAGCATAATTGCGGGTGGGACCCTGACTGGATGGCATGCTGACTCGGCCTTTGTCCTGTGGAGGAGGATTTTGGGTATCCTTGGAGATGTCAACTGCATCCGCTGCCCAAGAATCCATGCCAAGGTCTTCTTCTGCCTTTATGAGCTCTGGCATAAGCTGGCCAAGGTAAAGCAGACGGGACCACAAACGTAATGCCTTGCATAGCTTGGTTCTCTTTTTTACTTCCTGTCAGCTGTTGCAAAGATAAAACATGTCCAATAACTGAAAATTATGTTTATGATATGGTGCCTTTTTTATTTGAGGTAATATTGTGGAATTTGAACACAGAAGCCTTTTTGTATTCTTTACTTTCTCACATAAAGATTACTCCCACTGGTTTTGTTAATTGACTGAAAGTGACTTACAGATCCGGGACAACCTCGGGATTAGTGTGGACAACCAGTCGTCTCCTCCCCAGCCCGACTACATCCCTCCTCTTCGAATGCTGGCCTCCTGGCTCTTTAGGGTATCAACAACACACAGGCACAGCAGACAATATTCACAAAACAACAATTATGACAACAATAATGGAATACCTGCAGGCATAAAGAAAGAAAATTGCAAAAAAGTGTAGAGAACGTTTGGATATTACCATGTCCATAATCCAAAGCATTCTCATTAATCATTATAGTTATTTCATTGTTTTCTAACCTCATGTCTTTATCATTTAAGTACAATATGTTATATGTGTTTTCTTGGGGGAAGTGCCCTAATTCTCAGAAGGCAATTTGATTAGCAGCAACAAGTTATGAACAGACAGTGTGACTAAGAATGTTTTAATTAGCATTGACTTATCGACTGTATCATTAACAACAACAAAAACAAGAACGTTATATGTGATATTCAAATAAAGAATTTGCCTCATTAATAGAGACAAGCAACGGCAGTGTTTTCAAAATTGGACAAAATCGATATACATCTCGAATCCTCTCATCATAATAGATAACAGTTTTCAGCTCGTCATGATAATACTGACCCCCCCCCCTCCCTCTACAGTCCACCATGCTGCCATCTGAGTACAAGGCTGGGAAGCTGCAGGCCTTCAAGCTGATCTGTGAGATGATGACCCGGCACCAGGATGTTCTCCCTAACAGCGACTTCTTGGTGCACCTCTACCACACCATGCACAAAGGCATTACCAGCAACGACCAGGTACAGCCAGCAGGGGGCGCCCACAGTATGGCTGCCAGTTGTGCTTTTACTCTCCAGTAGATGGCAAACCAGTCAAACCCATGTGATGCATTTGCATTGGTCCTGTTTTGAAAAACTGTACAATTTTTAAGGTTTGAAGTCCCAATTTGGCTTTCCTGTGTGAAATGATGTCATATTCACCTGTTATTTGTTGGTGTAAATCAGGTAGCCCTTGGATTATTATCCACACAAAATATATGTCTTGTGCCAGACTGTACCTGCCAGGATTTAGGGGTCATATAGGTCCTGCAATTAAAGCTACTGTTCAGCGGTTGATTTTGAAAACAGCGTGCCAACCAGTGGTGATGAAGAATGCTTCAGTGTTTTGGCATCTTCCTCCTCCTTTAGCCACACCCTTCCTTGTATTTAAATCTGGCCCTGCTCCATTCCTCCCAGACGAAGCTGAGTGGAGATGAATGGAGTCCCCCCAAAACAAAGGACGGGATAAAAGTGTGTGTGGGTGGGGGGGGGGGGGGTGTTTTGGATGCAAGTGTGTTTGAGTATAAATGCCCTCCTGGCTTGGTTTCTATTGCGCCTTGGCAGTGCGACAAGCTTATTAGAATGTTTTCCATGTCGTTAAATAATGTTTTGAGCCCCTGCCGCGTATACGTGATTAATTAAGGATTGACGTCTGTCGCGCTCCGTTGGACTGACACGTCGGCAAGGGGCCCGGAGTAGGCCTGCCTGCTGTGTGTGTGTGTGTGTGTGTGTGTGTGTGTGTGTGTGTGTGTGTGTGTGTGTGTGTGTGTGTGTGTGTGTGTGTGTGTGTGTGTGTGTGTGTGTGTGTGTGTGTGTGTGTGTGTGTGTGTGTGTGTGTGTGTGTGTGTGTGTGTGTGTGTGTGTGTGTGTGTGTGTGTGTGTGTGTGTGTGTGTGTGTGTGTGTGTGTGTGTGTGTGTGTGTGTGTGTGTGTGTGTGTGTGTGTGTGTGTGTGTGTGTGTGTGTGTGTGTGTGTGTGTGTGTACGCAAGTGTGTGTGAAGGAGCGGGAGGGGAGCCTGGGGAACGTAGTGCAGTGTAAAGCAATGAGGGGGGCACATTGAGGGACAAGGCTACATTCTCTAGCTTTTGTTGTGGCTCTGTATAATGCGTCGGGGGGGCCAGAGCCAGGCTGGCCACTGAAGCATGCTCAAATTGGCCGGAGAAAAGAGTCCTCACGCCACACAATAGAGGACAGCCGCACGCCTGCTTAACATAAGAAAGTGGCTCTTACTCTCCCCCTCCTCTTTCCTCTCTGCCTTCACCCGAAACCCCCACCCAAATACAATTTTAAAAAAGCAGGAAAAAAACATATACATTTCCAAATCCGTCATACATGTAAAAATATTTATTTTTCATGCAATCTTATTTCAATTAGCTTGCATAAAAGTAGCCATCAGTACAGACTGCATCTTACATGATACTGCAAATAGTAAGTTTAAAAAATGGTTTTGTTTTTGTCGTTATTCTCTAGTGTGTTCTGTACATGTGTATCTTCAAATATTACAGTTACAGGTCCAGTATTATTTTGAGGCTACCTGTCTATCAAGAAATAAAAAGGTGCCCTAAACAGCCTTTGTTTTATAGACAACAGGGGAAGCCCAGTGTCAATCCTCAACATTAAATTCACCTAAGCTTAGAGAAATGACAGCTTCCTTTGGAGGGGTTCTGCCTCCATCTGACAGAGTGCCAGGGTCAAGGCTATTGTCCTGGCTGTCATCCTCTGGTCAGGGTCTCACAAAGGCACGGCCAGAGCACAAAGGCAGTAATCTATCTAATAGGTCTACTGTCTGGACTGCAATAGTCAACGGCATTTTGTGTGAGGTTTGCTCGTGTTTAGATAAAAAAATGATGTATTACATAATTATTTGTTGAGATAAATCATATTGATATGTTCTTAACACACCAGATAATCTAGCTCAAACTAACGTTTAACTCGCCAGGTATTAGTGGAAGGACATACTTCCTCACCTGGGCTTTCAGACCAAATCTTTGTAAAGAGGGCCTATAATGCTCATTTTCAGGTTAATATTTATATTTTGTGCCTCTACCGTGACATGTTTACATTAGGGCTGTGCATCTTCACTGGTCTCACGATTCGATTACGATTATCCTGTCTTCGATTCGATATCACGATGCATAACAATGTGTTGCATCCTCAATTTTCTATATTACTACACATGGCTTCTTTCACATGCAGTAAGATAAATATGAACTCCCTTTTTATTATTTATAAAGTGCGTCAGAAATCAATAACATAAATGTCTTGACATTAAATTATAAACCAAAGTAAACCAATTGTATAGCTCTAGCCTCCCTATATCTGTGTGAAATGTTTCCATCCTCAAAAACTAAAAAATAATGCTTCTGCAGTCTAGCTGCAGCTTCTAGCTACGGTCTTCTGCTAAAAAAAGGACACAGAATGTCCTGAATGTGGCATCACACGCAAGACTTGAGTCTGAACACATCAGACAACAGGAGTATTTACTACAGCATATAAAAACAAAAATGCTGCATGTGTGTGCACACTTATTCTCTGTCGTACTGTTACATTAACCCCATGATTGTAGGAGATTAAGTTAGCTTCATCATATCTCAATCAGTGATTAAGTGAATAATAAAGTTTCTATCAGGTACTATCAGCCTGTCACTCATTATTTTCAGGGGGGGAGGCAGGGTTTGGAGCAGCAGAGAGGAGACGCTGATCGCGGAAGCTTTCCTCCTGCCTTCAGAAACTTTACACACGTATTTATCGTCTGAAAATAGCAAGAGGACATTCATACTCTGCAATCCAAGACTTGATTAAATCCACAAAAAACCTGACGAGACGATAACGAGTGTTTTTCAAAAAACATAAATCGATGTGTGTCTCTGAGCCGCAGCGACACAGCCTGATTTAGAGCGGGTCCTTCTGCTGTTGGTTCTGGACTGGTGCTGGTGTTGGTGGAGAAAGCAGACTGCTCCGTGTTTGGAGTCGCTGTGCCGCTGTCACGTCTGTTCCCTGATCCCTGCGTCACCGACCAATTTGATATTCGTGTGACAGAAAAAAAGAAAGAAAAAACGTTATTGTCCAGCAAATTGTCCGGAAGATCAGGAAGCAACGTTACTATGCTATAATCGATTATGTTCTGTCCCTGCATCGATGCAGAATCGTCTACGTCCGCATCACGATGCATCGTAGAAACGATTAATTTCAACACCCCTAGTTTACATACTTTAATGTTCACATAGGTCTTTATTTCGGTTATACTGCCTGTTTCGCAGCACCTTTTTTCACCCTCTGTCTGAAACCAGATTCCAGTCTGCTCTGATTGGTCAGCTGGCTGGTTCTGTTGTGATTGGTCAACCACTTAGACTAATGAGCCGGACTTCTCTATCACGTTCAATGTGTTTGAGCATTAGCCATTAGAGAAACATGTGTTACAAAGTGATGTACCTTTTGTTACAGAAGTAAACAAAGGAGTCCAATGGAGGGGTTTCAGTCAGGAGGGGAGTGTGTGGGAGAGAAATTCCCTCTGGAGGGAACTTTTAGTTTTTAGCCTTTGCAGACCATTTACTTGCACACAAACCTATAATACACTACAGATTATAATAATAATAATAGATTTATTTTGTTAGCGCTTTTACAGGTGCTCAAAGACGCTTTACAGATAAGGGAAAAGAACCCCCCCAAAAGCATGAAAGGGTCTCTTGAAAGAAATGTAAAGAGGTCATGTATCAGTCACACACTGAGAGATTAAAATGTGCCAGTTGACCCCCTTAGCCACACACGTGGTTGTTGATTAAACCGCTGGCCTTGTACAGTAGTTATGCAGGTGGGTTATATATCCCTTCCTAACAGCTTGTATAAGGAAACCCCCACATATTCATAGTGATGATAGCAATTGCAACAGGAAATCTGGCCAATACTTTACTGGAAGTGTCTCGTGTTTCGTAAACCAGGAAAAAAAACCTACATGCCAGATACTGGATTGAACCCTGTCACCTCAAGGGCCGGCAGGTGGAAAGAGCTTGATTCCTTTTGAGGCGGAAGACCAAATGAAAAGGCCTGAAGTGGCTCTATTCAGAGTCACGTTAATGCACCTTTTGTTGACACAGGGGGCCGTTTCTCCTGCCAGCACACGGCTACATGTGGGGCTCAAAATCCCATTTCTATACACACACCTCAAATCAGGTTCCCCTACTTACACATACAATAGAAAAACACTTTGCATTCTACCTCTGTGGCTTCCTCCTAAAATGCTCATTTCAGGCAATCAACATCAGTTTGTCGCATGCTAATTACCTCTGTCTGCAGTGCACATTATGTTTCAAAGTTCAATTACCAACAAAATAAGGGGAAAATGGGCCCTCGATTCCTAAAGCTCTACCCACCAATTTTCCACATGCGGTGCACCATGTTGGATTGCCTCTGCGTTTTTATTCTTTTCCTCTTTTGTTCACCTGCAGTCCCTGTTTACCAAAGCTTCAGGTGATTAATGTCCCAGATAGAGCTGGTGCAGTGTGTGTGCAGGAGACCGAAACTGTGTGCATGTGCGTGTTTGCTAAGGTGCCCTACGGTTCAGCTAGAAACGCTGTTGTTTGAACTGTCCGATTTACACAAGTTTATGGCCAAGACGGCAGGTGTTTCCAGCCTGGACCTTGCCTTTGTACACACATACGCACGTCTCAGATAAGAGAGGGAACAATCTCTGCCTCGCTGATAAGGTGCATTCTGATACCAATATGTTTTAGAGTGTCAATGCAGAGTAAAGAGAACCATTCCCGTTCTATATATATATATATATATGTCATGGAAAACCTGTTAAGAGCTCTCCGCGCTCCAGCATGGTATTTCACTGTACATACTTGAGCACTTTGTGCAGAGCCCTCTGCAGCGCAGCATGTGTAAGTGTTGTAAGAGCACCCATCTGCCACAGAGCCGCCTGTACCTCGGCGAAACAATACTTTGTTTCCTGCTTTAATTACAGGTTTGCCTGTGTGTATATACATAGGACTGACCAAAGTTGAGGTCTTTTGTTCTTTCTCTTATCCTCTGTGAACGATCCATCTGCTGCCCTCACTTTCTGTTTTTTTTCTTTCTGTCCTTTACAAACATGTGCTGTTGAGTACCTTACTCTCCCCAACACATTTAAAATGCTTATCCTAACTGTCGGAGGCAAAAGCTTTCTCCCTCTCACATGGTGGCCCATTTGCCAAATATTTCTGCTTCCCTCCCCCACCCAAACAAGACCATGTGCTCATACCAAATTCACAAAATCCTGTTGACTGTAAAAAATTGCAGATGGGTGATGGATGTTTATTCCTGTAGCATGTTGAGTCATTGGTGGATGGGTATTATCATAATAATGCATACGGGGAAAATATAGTTTGCCTCCTATTAATAGTATTTGTGCATGTCATCAGGATGTTTTGAACACCATCATCCGTGCCTGCTCTCCACGTTTCTTCTTCCTCGGCCTGCCCGGCTTCACCATGCTTGTTGGAGATTTCATCACTGCCGCTGCCCGCGTCCTCAGATCTGACTCCTCAGAGGTACGCGCACACTCTCCACATCTACATTTGTCATGAGATTCAAACTCAACCTTAAAAATGTTGTTAAATATTATATCTACTTAAACGTTTTCAGGAATGTCCCAACTAAAAAAAGAAAACCAGAATTCCTCCTCATACATGGTTGTCTTTAATAAATGTG